>NC_056741.1:835127449-835179949 GCF_019279795.1 Protopterus annectens
TTTTTATTTTTTAAACAAAATCCAGGTATGTTTTGTGTGTGTGTGTGTATACTGATTGCTAAATCCAGGTAGTGTGTGTGTGTGTGTGTGTGTGTGTGTGTGTGTGTACTGCTTGCTAAATCCAGGTATGGTGTGTGTGTGTGTGTGTGTGTGTGTGTGTGTGTGTGTGTGTACTGCTTGCTAAATCCAGGTATGTGTGTGTGTGTGTGTGTGTGTGTGTGTACTGATTGCTAAATCCAGGTATGTTGTGTGTGTGTGTGTGTGTGTGTGTACTGCTTGCTAAATCCAGGTATGTGTGTGTGTGTGTACTGCTTGCTAAATCCAGGTATGGTGTGTGTGTGTGTGTGTGTGTGTGTGTGTACTGATTGCTAAATCCAGGTATGTTGTGTATGTGTACTGATTGCTAAATCCAGGTATGTTGTGTTTGCAGACCTTTTTCAGTTTACTTCAGAATGAAGGGGTTTGAATTTATTCCTTAGTGCCAGCAGCCGATCAGAATTTTTTTCTTTTTTTTGCCACCTACCATATTGCCTGCAGTTCTTCAGCCCCCTCTTGACTAGTCGACTCCTTTATTCCCACTAGTGGGCAAGAGCCAACTAAAATGAGACCATCCCTAAGGCAGTTATCTGGGGATTTTCTGTGTGCTGCTAACCCTCCACTGATACTAGATGAGCGTCCTTCTGGGAAGGTATGCAATAGGAGTAGTGCTGGACATTTACTTGTAGGATAAGCACATTGTGTGCATCTATCCAGTCTCCACTGGTGAAAGAACTGTGTGTGTACCTTTGCCCTCCCTCCTGAGAGAGGTGAGTAGATACATCCCCTTCACTCCTCTTCTTCCCTGATGGCGCCACTATGTGCAGAAGCTGCTAATCAAAATCTGTAACCTGGGTTGTAGTCAAGGCTCTACCCCTGTAAACCAATTCAGATGGCTAGCTTTATTGTTTTTACTGTAGAGTTTGCTTATGTGTGCTGGTTCTGTAGGTACTGTGGGTAAGAACTCTTAATTTGTTGAAGTAGGTGTCATAGATGAGGGACATTAAAATGGTTCTATACATCGCAGTGGTATAGTTGGTTGACTTGTTTATTGGCACTGGGACACCCGGGAGTTGAAGTTCATTATCTTGTTGGATTAGCTATGAGACAAGTGGGATTTTGGATGAATATTAATTCACTCTGTCATATACTTATGATTTTTTTATTAATCTTTCTTGTCTAACTTATTACTTTATACTTTATTTACAGTACCTTTGCAAATCGTTGTATAACTATTGCATCTAATTTGATGTATTTAAGTTTATGTATTTGTAAGATTTGTGTTCTATGAATTCACTTTATTTCATGTACTACATGTTCATTTACAGTTTTGTTATTGTACCTTGTTGTTGCTGGGGCCTGGGAAATGACTAAAAGGGTCCTGCAACCATGTCATTCCTCTAGTTAATAAACTCAGTAAATAAATGTCACTGCCTCACAAGAGGGTCTAAAAGGATGATAAGGCAGTAATTGAGGTCAGATGGTGTGTTTTCCTCAGAGTGGTGTCAGTCCCACCTGTGAACTTAGGATTGGGGTCTCCCTTTGCTTGGTACCCAAGACTTGATCTTGCCAAATGTACATGTAGAAAAATTATATGCCTAGTTTGCTTTTCTCTGCACCTCCAGAGATTCCACTATTTTTATTTTACAACTTTCTCACAATGATTTTTCGCATGCAATTTCATAAGGCTCACAAAGCCCAAAAGTTTGAGTAAGCAGTACTGGGAAAATCTATGTGGTCCAGTAATAAATAATTACTAAAAATTATTTTATCCTTCAGAAATAACAGGGTTTATTAATACCCAGTACATCAGTTTGGGAGTAAGGGTTACTGCTGAATGTATTTGTAAAAATGTTCTTATAATCTTTGATAGAAGCTGAATGTACCTCATACTTTTTCTGAGTTCAATAGCCTGTTTTCTGATTCTTTTGAAGAATAGTTATAGTTTTCCTTATTTACAAGTGTTTTGTGTTTTTTGTAAGTTTTATACTTGTATCATTTTGTGCTCACTATTAGGTTCAAACTGCTATTCCAACATTGTGGTTGTGTAATGCTTTTGTTTTGTCACATACTTGTCAGTAGATTTAGCATGAAATGTCTGACTGGATAAAGAAAGTGCTTACTTTAAAAAACGGGTGACTCGCAGATTTGGTGGTTGTCTTTTTTTTATTTTTATTTTTTTACTTTTGGATTTTTATATTCTACTATATACTGTTAGATCACTCTGGAGCTCTGAACAACATCTCCTCACTATTCATAAACCCAAGATCAACATAGGTAAAAACCTTTATTGTTGTTACCCTGCTGAGAACTGGAATAAACTAACACTAGACATACGACTCATTAGACCCAAATCTAAATTCAGTAAGGCAGTAAAAACTTACGTAAAGAAAAACAAACTGTCTGCTATATCCTTGCTGACTGACCCATCTCTCTAATGCATCTTATCTCTCTTCTTGCTACTACTTAAGTGTAACTCTACCGTTTTCTTTATTGTAACACTTCTGTCCACCTTTTTTTAATCTCTCTGCTTCCAACCTACACTTTTAAACTTCTTTTCTTTCCATACTTGACCATGTCTTCCTGTTTTCACAGCTTATTTTTGGTATATAACTTTAACTTGTCAACAGATTATTTTGTATTATTCCTTGTACTCTCCTCTTTGCTTCTTCTTGCTGAATTTGATTCTATTTGCAATCTATGTTAACTTGTTATGTCTATGGGATATATTTTTATATTATTATAAGTCAACTTACTTTGTATGTAGTTACTGTGGAGCTTTTCTCCCCAGGTCTCCACTGACAAAGGGCTCTGTCCCAGTTGGATTAACCCAGTCAACAAATGTTAAATAAATAAATATAAATAAATAAATACTGCTTTTTGTCTGAGTGGCGTGACTGTATTTGTGTTGCATAGTTTTAACAATTTTCTTATTCTTGTCTCTGTGTATATTTAACAGGGCCAATATCCTATCCACGTGTTTAAGATGTTGTATACAGTCTTTTGTTTGTATGCTAGTGTACTTTCAGTTGTTGGTTAACTATACTGATTGAGGTCGTGTGTTTGTTTTTTGTTCATTGGCCTAAGCAGAGTCTGAAAAACTGTCACTTGTAAACAGGACTCTTATTTGTTTAAGTAGTGAATGAATGAATTCCTGTACACTAAATAGGATGTCTCAGTGGTGCAGTGCTTTTATTGTCACCTCACAGCAAGCGGTTCTCCAGTTTGATTCTCGGCTGGGGTGCCTTCTGTGCAGCGTCTGCATGTCCTCCCTGGGTTCATGTGGGTTTCCTCCAGTACTCCAGTTTCCTCCCACTTTACAAAGACATGCATCTGGAGCATTTCTCCCCGGTCCCCCACTGAAAACTGACTTCGTTCTAAGTTGGAATTTCCCGGTAAACAAATGTTTAGATAAATAAATAAACGTTTCTGGTTATAGCCTTATTTAAAGATATAATATGCATCAGAGGTTATAGTAGTGAAAATGAATATCTGACAGGCTTTGGCTTCATTTACTTGATTATTTATTGCATTTAGTTGCCATCGCTAAGCTGTGCCCATGTTACAGAGATGACCCAGTGTAGGAGGTAGACATCAGAAGCTGTACATGCCCAGTAAAAACAATCAGATGCACATTTCGTATATTTATGAGGAATCAGCAGGTACGTCTGCAGTTTGTAATGCATCAGAAGCATTTACTTCTCTTACTGGTTCCATTTATGGGCTTGCCTGGTGTGTTTGAATCTCTTACTAGGAAGTTGTCTAAAATCCAGGATAGTGAAAGGTTTTATTCCACTCACCTGCTATGTAAATTTTGTAAGTCTTTAATGTACACAACCTTCTAGACTTCCGTAGAAATGAACTGTAGTGCTTAGTGAGGGTACCAGCCTTATTATCAACACTCGAGTGTTTAATCACTAATGCACAATTCCAAAAATAAATTCAATTATGTTCCCCTAGTCAGTGTTTAAAAGATGGTTAACATTACTTGAAATTGTTTGCACACTTGATAAAGCAATCTAGTTTATACTGAGACTCTGGAGCTTGTACTCAATTATTCTGTCCATTGCTTCTTCGCTTTCCTTAATCTGGCTTTAGACATGCTGCTTTCTTTCTCATCTGACATGCAGCTGTGCTGTTTCCTGCTGAACTAATACATTTCCATCACATCAGGAGACGAGCACCAGTGTGTCCATGTTAAGGCTGCCTACAGTCCTAGAACAGCAAGTATTTCATGAAGTATAAATAAAACAGCAGTTGCTGTAGAAACACATATACATCCAAATGAGAATGAATCGGTCACAGGGATGCATGTGTGGATGCATGGCTATTACCATAACAACAGCATGAAAAAAACAATTGCTGAAGGTGTATAGCTCAAGCAGTCCATGGAAACAACATATGATAACTTTAATGGTGGAAAATCATTATTTAAAAGACCATTTTTATGAAACTTGGTGTTAATCTGCCAGAAACACTTAAAATGGTCGATTCATTCATAAATGAATTAGTCAGCTTGGCTTGGCATTTTTACAACAACAGCAACAGAAGTCTGAGAAGAAAAAGCTTCAGACAGAAAAATAAAAATCAAAGCATGTAATGATAAAACATGACATTGGTTGCACATTAAAGCATTACAGTAATTAAGGTACCCCATCAAACAGGGCTTGGAGTAAAATATGTACAGAAAACAGAAATTAAGGCGTAGATCTGATAAATATGCATTCTGCAAATCATCTTGCCTCACAAATTCTTTGTTCAAGAATCCTAGATAAAGCCAAAAAGTTATGGGAAAAAAAAGTCCAAAATTATTCACCATTTTAAGTGTTACCCTGGTTCAATTAGAACAGGTATTGCATTGACTTGCATTTCCTGAACGGTAAAGTGCAAAACTCTAATGTCTTGCATTGTTGACTGACTGTAATCACTGATTTACCAAAAAAATCTAATATTTTACTTGGGAGAAGACAGAAATATGAAGTAAATTCAGGGGTATTCTGCAAAATCGGGGATAGCTGAGAGCTATGCAGACTAGATCTAAAGAGAGCAGTAAGCAAGATATTTAAAACAAGAGGAGTGCTTTATATAGGCTGGTTTTGTATGAATTAAATCATACCCTATACATCCAGCTGTAATAAATGTACCTTACTAAAGACGACTTTTTAATAGAGACTGACCTTATTTTCTCTAACAAGCAACTATCAAGCACAACAAAGAAAGAAAAATAAGTGTGAACGATGAACGATTAGAGGTAAGATTAGCATCCTGCCTCCACATCTAGCACAGTATGATGCTTGCATCAGGCAATTAACAGTGTTTTTAAAGGTAGAATAGTTGTCAGTATCTGATTTGTAAGGGAGACCATTCTGATTGTATGAGAGCCCACTTCCCCAATGCTGAGATTTGTGCATGATGTAAACAGTATGTCTGATATGGAGAATCAGAGGCAAGAGGTCAGATGCCATCATTCCAGTAGATGGTATCAGTGGTTGCATTGCTATTTATTTATTAATTCACTCCCTCCCTCACTCATATTTGTTGATTTGGAATACACAGTTTCATCCGAGTCCTGAGAAAAATGCTCCAAATATGAAAAAAACATACAGTTTTAAGGAGACACATATATGTAATATATATTATTAAATGTGCACACAGATAAACTGAGAAATTTGAATCAAAGCTAATACAGTTCCTGTCTACTGAAGAGCAAACTAGCTAAAGTCTTATGTGCTGTATATAAGCAACTGGATTATATACCTAACTGAAAAAAAATTGGATGCAGTAGGTAAAGTGCATTGTGAAACAGAAGCGTACAAGCTTCATTCTACAACACACCCGCATTTATGTTCTTTTGTGAAATGGTCCTTTAAAGCATGTTTAGCTTTTCTCCTGAGCTAAACCTTAGAGAAAAGGGAAGATCATTGCAAAGTTTTTGTAGGTTGGCATAATGGTTAAGGTGTTTACCTTGCATACACAAGGTTCAGGGTTTGATTCTCACATGGGGTAACTGGCTAGGCTTAAAATGGTTCACAAGGGCACTTAATCTGTGATCCTATGAGTAACATGCATCTCATTATAGGGTCATAGGTGTGTACTAGGCTAATGGCCTTGGAGCCTTTACAAGCCTAGCCCATAGGATTACACTGGCATTGTGCCACCTGATCTTAGTTTCCAGTGCCTCTGTGGAGTAGAGCCACTGGAGTGATCCCCAAGGTGAATTTTCTATTTGCTCTGCTTGACATGTATGGGAAGTCTATTCCATAGTATGGCAGTCTCTGGGTTATGAACCTGTCCCTCCAGCTTGTTCTGTTGATTGTGGTAATGAGGTTGAGGTCTCTGGAGCGTGTGGTGTGGAGGGATTGGGATTTCTTTAGATGTAACATTTTTAACAGAGCTGGGTTAGACACGGCTTTGTAAGTCAAGCAGAGATCGCCTCTAAGAAGGCGATATGAGACAGAATAGTTGGAGTTTTTGAGTCTGTCCATATAGAACAAGTGTTTAAGGCCTAGGATCCTCTTTGTGAGGTACTTTTGTGGTCTCTCCAGTTGTTGCAGATGTCTAGTGAGGTACATGCCAAATGGGTCTTTGTACTTGATGATTGGCCTAATGAGGGAAGAGTAGAGGGAGATGATGATCTCTTTCTTTCTGGATGCAAAACCCTTAGTAATGAGATGTGGCACATAGAAGGAATTTCTGAACACAGTGGCAATGTGGTGGTCAAAAGAGAGGTTGCTGCCAGCCTGTGTTCCCAGATTTCTTATAACGCTTTATGTGTTCAGTGAACTACCATCAATGTGGTAATTCATGGGAACTGGTTTTTTTCCCAAAGGGGATGACTCCACATTTTTTGGCATTGAGCTTAAGGCCATGGTTCTGACATCAGTCTTTGGTCTCTGAGGCCTTTCTGTAGGATGTCAACATCACTTGGAGAGTTAATAATAGCTCCCAACTTGCAATCGTCTGTGAACATTGTCAGCCAGAGTCCCTTCGTGTTGGCCTGGACTTCAGAGAAGTAGATACCAAATAGGAGAGGACCCAGGACCGAACCCTGTCGTACTCCACTCGTGACTGGTCGGCAGTCTGATTTGGACTCTTTCTGTGAGCCAATTTGCAACACACCTAGTGATATAGGGGTTGATGCCTAGCTTAGTGAGTTTTTCTATAATTCCTGAATGGGGAATAGTATCAAAGGCCTTAGCCAGATCAAGGTAGGCTGTATGAACCACCTTGCTTTCATCCACAACTCTGGTGACTGACTCAAAGATGTCAACCAGGTTGAACAAGCTTTATCTATCCTTCACATAACCAAACTGTGTGGCATCCAGAGTTTGGAGATTCCCTATATCCTTGTTTATTATGTCCATGATAATTTGTTCCATAGCTTTGCATATCAGACTCTTCAGGCTAATGGGGCGATAGTTCCCGGAGTCTGTAGTCGCTCCTCCTTTGTGGAGAAGGATGACTGTAGCAGTATGCCATTTGGTAGGGAAAAAGCCTGAGGTGAGGCTGTGATTGAACAGGGAACACAGGTGAGGTGCCAGTTCACTCTGTAGTTAATGTAGAACACAGTCAGGGATATTGACAGGTTGCATAGAAGCTGTATTCTTGACCTTGGACAGTGCTGTTTTAACCTGTGCAGCAGTAATACTTGGTGCCTGGTAATCTACTGGTATTGTGATTGGTCCTTGGGTGGGGGAGAGAGGGGTAAAGTTGGCACTGAATCTGCCAGCTGGTATATTGGTAATATCTTTTGGCTCGGTATAGGCGTTACGATTGTGCAGTAGCTCAGAGCAAATCTGGGTATTGCTGTGGAAATTCTTTACATAACTATAGAAGGCCTTGTGGTTGTCTTTACTATCTGCTGCAATTCTGTTTTCATAGCTAGATTTAGCTGTACAGAGCATGGGTGACAGGCCGGGTCTGGCTAGGAAGTGAGCAAAGATGTACTTTACTGTGATGACCTGGAACAACTCTAGAAATTCTGTTGTATCCTAATATAGGCTTTTATATCAGTGGTGACTATAGGTTAATGATGAGGAATGCTGAGTGAAGAAGGTTGAGTACATTGCTGCAGTGATTTGTTATAGGGTGGAGAGGAGGAGTGTTTTGACAGAGTAAAGATCTCATTGTTTTGCTGGTTTTAGTCTATGTGGGATTTTAAAATGACGTCAGATGTGAGCCATTTATTCACAATAACCACTTGCAGTTTAGTGGAATCTCAATGATTCGGGAATTCAGGTAGTAAAGAGTAGATATTAAAGAGTGCTAGCTGAAGTGGAATTGAGAAAAGCATCAGCTACACCATGACATGTGTTAACAAAACAGGTAGTGTAGGCTTTATTGAATCTGACCCAAACACTAAGTGTACATGATATGTATTTAAGAACATCCTTGTCACATTTTTTTGTCAGAGTGTACATGTAGTGTAAACATTGTGTTAACCTTTAGGAATCCCTGTCAATATTTAAAGCTGCAAGAATATCAGTACAAAACTTCACCCCCCTCTCACCCCTTAAATGGCCCATCTCAATATCGTAAGATTGCCAAATTCTGATAATAATGGCCACACACATAAACACACTCTCCAAAGCTAAGAATACAGCATCCATGGGACCAGATGACATCCAGGACTGTGTACTACCTGAACTACAAAATGATCTGGAACCTCACCTAAGTGTCATGTTTAATCATCACCTCACCTCAGGCTTAGTACCCACTGAGGGGCGCACAGCTACAGTTATCCCACTCCACAAGGGGGGAATCCACCTTGGATCCCGGGAATTACCGCCCCATCTGTCTGACGAGCCTGATCTGCAAGGCCATGGAACATATTATCATGGAACTTATAAACAAAGACATTGGCAATTTTCAAACACTGGACCCCACCCAGTTTGGGTTTGTGAAGAGCTGATCTTGTCTCCTGAACCTGATTGACTTCTTCGAATAAGTCTCCAGAGCTGTGGACGAGGGTAAGGCAGTCCACATAGCCTATCTGGACCTCGCCAAGGCCTTTGACACAATCCTCCACTCTGAAATCATAGATAGACTTGCTAAGCTGGGCATTAATCCCTACTTCACTCGATGGATTGCCAACTGGCTTACTGACAGAACCCACACTGTAAAAGTAGCCGACTGCAAATCCAGCTCCAGACAAGTGACAAGTGGAGTACCTCTGGGTTCAGTCCTGGGACCACTCTTGTTTGGCATCTACTTCTCTGAAGTACAGGCCAACACTAAGGGACTCTGGCTAACAAAGTTCACAGATGACTGTAAACTGGGAGCCATTATTGAATCCCCAAATGATGTGGATACTCTACAAAAGGGCCTTACAGAAACAGATGCTTGGTGCCAGAGCCATGGGCTCAAGCTCAATGCCAAGAAATGTATAGTTATCCCCTTTGGGGAAAAAACATGTACCCATGAATTACCATATAGGTGGCAGTAGACTAAACACTGAAAGTGTGATAAGAGACTTAGGGACACAGGTGGACAGTGGTCTCACCTTCGATAACCACATCGCCACAACAGTCAGGAAATCCTTCTATGTGGCACATCTCATCACTAAGGGCTTTCCATCCAGAAAAAAGGAGGTCATTGTCCCACTGTACTCATCCCTCATTAGACCTATTATAGAATACAATTCCCCATTTGGTATGTACCTCTCAAGACATCTGCAACAACTGGAAAGGCCACAGAAATACCTCACTAAAAGAATCACAGGCCTAAAGCAGATGCCCTATGCTGACCACCTTAAAAAACACCAGCTATACTCTGTCACATATCGTCTACTCAGAGGTGATCTCTGCTTAACATACAAGGCCATGTGAAACCCAGAGCTGTTGGACATGCTACACTTAAAGAAATCCCAATCCCTCAGAGCCACACACTCCAGGGATCTAAAGCTTGTCATCACAATAAACATGCTGGAGGGATAGGTTCCTGACCCAGAGACTCCCCAGACTCTGGAATAGACTGCCCATACATGTCAAGCAGAGCTCCTCTTTGGCTCTCTTCAAAAGGAACTTTGACGATTGGATGGGAGAAAGGAAATTCACCCCTTGGATCACATCAGTCGCCCTGCTAGACGGGTCCAGGGAAGTAAATAGTGTGGGAAGAAATAGCCAGGGAATTGTTATGGCTAGGCTTGTATAGGCCCTAGGGCCGATAGCCTAGTACCAACCTATGAAAAACTGAAATTAGGAGGAAGAAAGTGTGAGTTATGTTTGTGTTGTCTGTTCACTCAGAACAGTGTACACTTAGTGTAGGTGTCATTGAATCCCGGGAATTGTCTTTCTGGTATCAAAGTGCTGCTCTGCTCTGTTCTGCAATTGCAAGCCATGAGAATAAGCTAGGATGTAGCTTAATAGTAACTGCATATAAAATAATATCAGCAGGGAAGATTGTTGTCATTTATGTATTTTACTAGTTTGGCAGTTCTAAAGTGACTTACCAAATCATGCCTAAGAAACTGAGTAAGAATGTCTCGCTTCGAGCTTTGGTGGGTCCCTTGCATCAGGACAAGAAGGTATGAACTTTTATTCCAGTTTAGTTTTACTGGTACATATTTTCTAAGTAATTTAAAAAACAACACCTGGTGACACTGAATAACAAAGTATTTCCAGATAAAATATTTAATATTTCCAGATTAATATTGCATTATGATCAACAATATCAAACGCTTTAGTTTAAAAAATTCCTGTTTAATTGACTGTTGAATATCACAGATTTCATATCTGTAATATTTACTATTCTGAAACCATGCTGTGTTTTGGAAATGAGTTCAGAATTGTTTAGGTTTTGTGTGTTTGTGTACATATTTTGCAGTAGTTTTGACAATAGGAACAATAAAATAGGCCTTTAGTTTAGGGCCAGTGATGCATTACCTTCATGCATTGGAACTATAACACCCTTTTCCAGGTACATGGAACAATACCGTCCATAAATGATTGATCACTGTTACTTGATAGTACAGTAGATGATTCAGAAAGGCTAAGGAAGTTGACAAGAAGTTTGTCCACAGATGCTTATCCAAGTTTTTGCTTGAGGTTTGTGTACGCAACTAGTTTTAACAATGCAGACTGAGAAGACCAGATATTAGAATCTGGTAGGAGAAAATGTTTTACAATTTGTTTTACTGAATCAAGAAGGCGAGAACCACAAAACTGTCTTGCTTTTTCAACTCACTGTTTAGTTCATGGGCACAGGAGGCATGGCTTTATGTGCTGGAAGTAGTGGTTTCATAGGTTCATAGGTTCATACTAGGCTATCTGCCCAAGGGCATTTATAAGCCTAGCCCAGAGTTTTTGTGGCTTTCGCCACCCCTTTAGTTTGAAGAAAACTATGCCCATTATTTTGCTGTGCCTCTGTCAAGCAGTGACACTGAGGTAATCCCTGGGGTATATCTGCGATCTCCCATCCATTGGTCAAGATTTCTCTTGAACACGGCCAGTGAGGTGCTCTGCCTCACATGTACCGGGATTTTGTTCCACAGCATAGGGAGTCTCTGGGTGATGAATCTGTCCCTCCAGCAGGTCCTATTAATAACCGTAAAGGTTTAAGTCTCCCGCCCTTGTAGTTCTGAGGGATCTAGATTTTTTGAGGTGAAGCATGTTCATCAAATCTGGGTTTGACATGGCCTTGTATGTCAGGCACAGGTCACCTCTGAGTAAGTGGTAAGCGACTGAATAGAGCTGGAGTTCTTTCAGTCGGGCAGCATAAGACATATTTTTGAGACCCTTTATCCTTTTGGTGAGGAACTTTTGGGGCCTTTCCAGCTGCTGCAGGTGTCGGGTCAGATACATTCCGAATGGGGCATTGTACTCAATCATTGGTCTGATGAGTGATGAGTACAGGGGGATGATGACCTCCCTTGATCTAGATGTGAATCCCTTCATGATCAGGTGGGCAATGTAGAAGGTCTTCCTAACTACTTTAGCAACGTAGGTGTCGAACGGAAGGTTACTGTCAACCTGGGTACCCAGATCCCTGATAACTTCTTCTGTGCTCAGTGGATTGCCACCTATATGGTAGCTAGGGGTAACCTTGTTTTTCCCGAAGGGTATGACTATGCATTTCTTGGTGTTTAACTTTAGGCCATGGTTCTGGCACCAGTTATCCGTTTCTGTGAGACCCTTCTGAAGGATATCTGTGTCAGATGTGTTTTCGACTATGGCGCCCAGTTTGCAGTCATCTGCAAACTTTGTCAGCCATAACCCTCCTGTGTTTGCTTGTACTTCAGAAAAGTAGATGCCGAACAAGAGTGGGCCCAGGACTGAGCCCTGTGGGACACCACTTGTGACAGGCTTTGAGTCTGACATGGCGCCAGCAACTCTGACCCTGTGGGTTCTGTCACTTAGCCAGTTTGCAACCCATCTTGTGATGTATGGGTTTACATTTAAGCTGATGAGTTTTTCAATGATACCTGAGTGGGGTATTGTGTCGAAAGCCTTTGCCAGGTCGAGGTAGGCTGTATGGACTGCCTTTCCCTCATCAATGGCCTTGGTGACTGTTTCGAAAAAGTCAACCAAGTTTAAAAGGCATGATCTGCCTTTGACAAAGCCAAACTGGGTTGGATCCAAAGTCTGCAAGATCCCTATGTCTCTCCATGGCTTTGCAGATCAGGCTTGTCAAGCTGATGGGACGGTAATTTCCAGGGTCGGTGGAGGCACCGCCTTTGTGAAGTGGGACCACAGTTGCCGTGCACCACTGCTTGGGTATGTATCCTGAGGTGAGGCTAAGATTAAACAGCTGTCCTAACTGCGGGTTTAATTCCTCATTGAGTTCATGGAGCACACAGCCGGGGACACCATCCGGTCCCATGGATGCTGTGTTTTTCGCCTTGGAGAGAGCAGTTGTCACCTGGGCGTTAGAGATGTTTGGGGGGCTACAATCCTCTGGTATAGATATCTCTCCTTTTGGGGGGGTGAGAAGTTTGCACTGAACCTGTCAGCCAGTATATTGGCAATGTCTGTAGGTTCAGTAATTTTCACATCATTTTGAACTAATTTATCCAGAGTTTATCCAGAGAGTTCCAGAATGTCCTAGGATTATGGAACTTAGTATCTTAGCTTTCCAGTATTTATATGCAGTTTTTTGCTTAATTATTTGCTTCCCTGTTTTTCATAAGATTGGTAGTATGCTTTTATCTGGTGATGTTTTAAACCAAATATGATCTCTGACCACCAAACAACATAGTATATTCTTGATCTGTAAAGTAATTCAATGAAGACTCCTTAGCCTGACTGTTGATTCATGGTGTGTGTGTGTGTGTGTGTGTGTGTGTGTGTGTGTGTGTGTGTGTGTGTGTGTGTGGGTGGGGGGGGGGTGGCGGCACTACTTTTATAAAATATTCAGAAATGTACTAAACAATTACACTGAATCATTTTAATAGTAAAGTACAAAATCCAACTAATTGATCTCAGCAGTTGTATAAAACTTCCTAGCAGAAAACCTTCTCATATTTCTGCTATAACAGAACCTTTCTTTTGTGATATGGGGTTAGGATAAAATTTATAAAAATGTGAGCACATGGTCCCTTACTAAATCAACCACGGCTCTGAACATTAGAAGATGGAGGTGATGGTACCAAGACCCGAGTTTAATGTGTTCTTTCTTCCACAAGTGATGTTGGTCCTTTTTCCAGCCTTTTGTTATTGGAGTTGATAAACAAAAACAGTGAAGGAGTATATCATCTGACAGCATTTGACTTTTTTTCTACTAGTAGATTACTGTAACTCATGTCTTGCACCAAAGCTGGAGCTTGCACTGCATTTTGCTGAACAGCTGCAAGATTCTTTTCAGCCAGTGTTTTCTCTCTAACTTTTCTAGTTGATTTTCTTTCAGGCTCTTAAGTTTTTTCTTTGCTAATATCCTGGCAGTGCACTTACTAGCAAGTAACTGAATTTACTAAACCTTGTAGAGTTTCTATCCCTTATCTCTCTCTCCTTTTTTTTTTTTCTTCAAATTGGGAGATCTGAAATCAAGCTGTTGATCACTATGCAGCCATCTTGGAAGTCTGAGAAATAATAGGGTTAAGACGGAAAAGGGTGCAGAATGAGCCATTATCATGCTTAAATTTTGGTAAGTCTTAATTTGAGTCTCACATAAGCACATCCATTAAGATTCAGTCTCCACTCCCACATTAAGCTATCAGATTTTCATATTTAATAACTTTAGATATATTTGGCTGATAGCACAAACATGATTGCAGACAGAAATGTAAACTAGGGCTTTACACTCATGTCAAATTTTGTGACAAATGAGTCAACAATGTAGGAGAGAGTTCTGGAGTCAAATGCTGTTATACTGCAATAGAAATTTCTCAGAAACTGCAGATCTTAACAGCAGCGGACGATTTCCTGACAAATAAGAATTTACTTATTTATATCCCATGCCTTCTTTTGTAAATTATGTTACAGTTTTGACAGTGCCACAACTTCAGAAATTATTCTCCAGTCATTAATTACCTTCTCCTTAAAAAAACGCTTCCTAGTATATCCCTTATTACTTTTCAACCATTTATTTTTCAAGTTGTCTCCTCTCTCTCTCTCTCTGTCTCTCTTGGAGTGCACATTTTGACTCTAAATCTCCTTAAATGCTCTATCATATCCATTGCCTCTTTGACTGTACACATTATTTCCTTGCATTATTTTTTCTTTATATGGCTTCTTTTGAGGACTTTGTCAATTTATTGCCATGCCCGTAATATAGCCTGGTTATATCCTCACAAAAATGAAATCTCCATAACTGTGTACAGTACTTGAAATGAGGTGTTAGCAGTTGCCAGTAAACAGGTATAGTAACTTATTTTACATGACTGATGACTGTTTGCAGTCTATTCTAGCATCTGCCTTCCTTCCTTCCAAAACTGTTGCTGTTTCACTCGTATATGCCACTGTTGGCACCTAACAAACCATGCTGGTAAGCATCCTTTCATCTGTGTGGACTTTCTTTACTATGGCCTGCTGTGTCCTTTTATAAAGCCATTGTTTTACCCTTTCTAGCATAACTTAAACAAGGCTGTCATGATTTTTCAGGTGCTTACCATGCCAAATGCCTTAATGAAATCTATGTAGACCACATCTACAGATCCTGATTTTACTACCCAGGTTACCTAATCTAAGACCTCTTATCGGGTTTGCTTAGCATGACTTTTATAGTGTGAATACATATTGCTTTGAATTTATTGCAGGACTGGCTTCTGGATGTGATGGAGAGTTCATCAGCAGAGGTTCCATGATTTTACCTACAATTGAGTTTAGACTAATGATGGGTTGATAGTTTTCAGCCCTTGACTTGCACCTATTCTTGTGAAAGGAATTCACTTCTGTCCTCTTTTTTAGTTTTCAAGAATCTGTCTTCCCATGATTTTGTTGAAAAGAGAAACTAGCAGTATTACTAGTTTTTTTCATCAGTTCTCCAACAATTCTAGGATGCATTCCACTAGAAGTCATTGAATTCTTGTGGAGTTTTCAGAAAGCACTGTGCATGAGCTTTTCAAAAGCAACAGCTGTAAAGTTTACTTATCAGAAACATTCATGTTTGAATATTGCAATACTATGTACTGAAATAAGTTTGTAACTCTCTTTTATTAAAAAAAGATTACTACTAAAACAATTTCATACAAAACTAAAAATGCTAATGGCAGCATGCGGTAACTTGGACATTATAAATGGGGAAAAAGCTAATAATCATATGTTAAACCCAACAATCAGAGGAACATTTTGTTGACTTACAAACTGTGAGAAAAGTGAAATGAAGCAATGTTTTGTTATGTGGTTCAATATTTTGTTTTGGAAATATTCCAAGTGATTTATGACTGTTAAATTGACCATGAAGGGTACTCCAAAAAACTGGAATAAATTGTGTTGTGTAATAAACAAATACTGCTATGTGCCAGTAAAAGAAGGTATGCTTATTGTAAGAAAGCATAAACATTAAAGGACAATGCATGTAGCAGAAGGAGGATGCAACTCTAAAATGGTTAAGCATGTCTGACAGACTGGTGCTTCTGCTGACCCCAGGAAGATTGTGTAATACTTGTTGAGAGAGCAGCACTGTGTTATATAGCTAATGGCATTTAGGATGTCTGGGTTGGAGAGCTGCTGTAGGCTATTGCTCACCCTTGGTAATGCCAACTAAGCCACCTGAAAAAAGCTTTTGGAGACTGGAAAGCCTTTATGAAGCACAATAACCATCATAAGTTTCCACAAGCCGAGACATAGCTACAGAGTCACATGCTGTTTGATAACATTAGGAAGTCCCCAGTTGGCCATTAATGCTGCAGCTGTTACCTGTCTCCTCTAGATGACACCTAGAAAGTTGTGCAGATGCTTCCCTTTCCCCATGTTAGGTGAGATGGTATTAGATAGTTACTTTCATTCTCTGGCTATTGCCTTGATACCTGGGCTCACTAGATTAACGCCAGGTCAGTAGGCCCTCCATCTTGGTACCATCCCTTTACACCATGGAAACAATGCTTTAGTTTAAACTGCATTGCAATATAATTTCTTTGTGTTATTGGCACTATAACTGTCTATATATATATATATATATATATATATATATATATATATATATATATATATTTTTTTTTTTTTGTAAATGTCTATCCTTATCTATCATACTTGTGTAACTTTGTATTATTGGCATCTCTGATTTTTTTTTTGTCAACTCTGACATGTCTGCTTACCTGTTGTTTTGCTTATTTCAGGGTTGTGAACTTCTGGTATAATTATGCATACTTTCACAAGCCAAGAATACTTCCAGCAATTAATTGAAGGCTGTGTCATACCCACAACAGAGCAAGGGGTACAACAAATCTGGCAGCTGCTGGCCATCTGTTTGGGATGTCGAGTTCTTTGGCGACTCTGTGAGTTTATAGCTGTACTACTGAAGCAAGAGAAATGTGGCTTATGATTGTTGTGCGTAAAAGCATCATGTATAGTTAAGTTTCTTTATCTTCTAAAAGAAGAGAGAATATTGCTTTTTTCTTCTTTTATATTCAGCTTGTCAAACTTGTCAAAGAAAATTTTGTGTTTATGAAGTAAAAGGAAACCCTAGAGAGTTCTTGAAATGAACGATGAGAAACCGTTGCTTTGTTGCATTTTCTTGTATAAAACTTCTCAGCACATAATTTTATTTTCTGACATTGAATTAGTTTTGTGTAGAGTACATACATAATGAAGGCATATAGCTATGACTGCATAAAGTGGCATCAGTTCTACTGTAAAGGAAAAGCAATGTGTAGTGCTGTTTTAAAAGAACAGGTAGGTGGCTTTCTGAGGGCCACCTGGTGGTGGGGCTAATTTGAATGCAGTCCTAGTATACTGAGGCTGAGGTGACCTAAATGTGACAGGGATTAACAGAAGGCAGAGGACTGAACATCTCCTGCAGGTGCTTCAGTATGTATGAACTTAACTGCTGGTCGCCCACATTCATTAGGCACGTATTGTATCTAGCCCTTATCTATCATTGGATATAAGACATTAATGTCCTTTTACATTCAAGGGTGTGGCAGCCAAGTAGATTTTAGGTGGCACTGTTTAATCACTACACTCAGAAGCTGCTTCAGAAAAAAGAAACAAACGTCACCTCAACTTTGCTAAATTAAAGTATTCTGGTAATCCTGAGTTATGCAGTGGAAGAATGTTTACTTCTGTTTTTTTACTTGATTCTGGATGTATGTTCTAACTTGAAACAGAATCAAGCATTCAATCAAAAGATTGCTAGAACTCTCTCTTGCTTAGATAAAGCAAAGTCTGTAGAGACATGTATATTGTTTGGGGATATGGAGTGAAAATAAATAATGGCCATCTTGGTGATTCCTTTGTCTTCTGGTAACTAGGATTAAAGAAGAGTGAGTGAGTGAAAATAAACTTTGTGTAGTGCATGGAGCTCCATGATTATGTTAAACAGATGGCTAAATTACATCCTAATTCAGCACTGCTATAGCGCAAGACCCAACAAAGCTTTGGAGTAGTGCTTAACAATTGTTAAACACTCCCTTGGCATTGTTAAGGTCAGGTCTGCACCAGAAGCAGACCAGTAAATAGCAGTAGCAAGGGTTGAAACCACTTCATTTCAACTCCCTTTTCTGTGTGCTGTCTGCTAAAGGGCACACACTACTTTGGTTATGACTACTGTCTTTCAAAACCAGCACAAAACATTTAACATTTCACCAATTTGTAGTAGATGGCACATATAGATCTCCATGCAGTACAAAGAATTATTATCGCTTCTCTGATTGTAACTACATATTACATGTTCTTGAAATGGATGTCAAGATTCACCTCTTGAGCTTTGCTCTTGAGATGAATTTCTTGGCATTTATGTCTCGAGCACATAATAAGTACGTTACGATTGATGACCCTATCATAATCTTCTATTTAGCTTACATTTCTTTTGTAATGATAGAGCAGCACTGTCTTCCTACATTAATTAGCACTGCCTCCACAGGTTTCTGAATTAGTTCTCTCTCAGTAATAATTTTGCAAGCATTTTCTTTAGCAGAAGCAGCTAGCACTAGTGAGTTCTGTGTTTATGTTGTTGCCATGTTTGTATGTTTATTTTAACAGTGTGCTTATGCCTTTTCTAGCTTTGCCAACATGTTTGAAACACTTGAGCACAGTCGCTGGCGGCTTCTACTGCCTTTATCACTTCTTCCAACTGCAGATGATCTGGGTTGTGCTGCTCAGCCTCCTGTGTTATCTTGTCCTGTTTTTGTGCCGCCACTCCAGCCACCGTGGTGTCTTCCTTTCCATCACCATCCTCATCTACCTACTTATGGGGTAATTGCTGTCCATGTTTTGTAGCAGGCGTAGTCTAACAGAAGCTGTGATTTCATATGGTGCATTTCAGAACTTTGCTTAAAGTAGCTAACTGCCACTGATGTATATACATATGCTGTCAGGACTGTCGAACAGTTCTCCAGTTAGTGTCTTTCCAGCAGTCTATCACTTAATCTTTTCACAATGTAATACTGTAGATACTAATCAAGTAATGACTGTCGCATAGAAATGACTGAATTGATATTTTTTCTTCAGTTTCTTTGTACTTCTTGCATCCTAAGAGGTTATTAATAATCACTCATTTCATGGTAGTGTAATATAATTTCTCAAGGATGATGCCGGTTTTATTAAATGGTGGTGGTGCTGCAGTAGCGTTGTCGCCTCACAGTAAGACGCTGTCCGGTTCGATTCTCAGCTAGAGCGTCTTCTGTGTGGAGACATGCATGAATGGGCGTACCTTCGTTGAAGGTTGTGCGTCAGGGCTGGTAACTCGGCACGTAAAAATCAACTACCAATCATTAGCGGACTGGAGTTCCGCTGTGGCGACCCCTAACCGGGAAAAGCCGAAAGACACCACAACATTGCAATATAGTATGCTTACAAAGCAGAGCTTATGCAGTAGAATTTCAGAAGTTCCACTGAATCTTCTTTGCCATCCATTTAATTGTTCTGAGCATAGAATGTATTGTGAGATATTTAAACAGTGTGCTGTATGTGACTTGTTTTAAAGTAATATGGTAGATAAAATGAATTGCTTTAGTTTGATACTTAGAGTTTTAGACCTGATTGCAGCAAGTCCCCTTGTTGCCTAGTTACTGTAAAACATTTTGTTTGCTTCTGTATTAAGATATTTTCACTGTATTTACATGATCTGTAAGTTACAGAGCTAACCAAAGAATAAGCCTTTACAACATGATCTAAAGGCTGTGTGAAATTGTCTTAATGTTTGTATTTTTCTTACTTAACGTAGAGAACAAGAGAGTAAAGTCACCTTTGAGTAATTATGTTAGACAAACTATTTTATTAATTGTCTCTTGCTCACCTTTGAAAAAGAACATACAGTAGGATGAATCACTTCTCTCTTTAGGAAAGTGCAGAATATCTCAAGAGAAAAGATGTGGAGGAAGTGCTCAATATCTTGGGTGCAGCTTGCATGCAAAATGTTTTTTTCATTATCCTGAAATTCATTATTGTCTTCATAACAACTGCAGTTGTGACTCACAGGTCTTGGTGACTAAAGGGAATATGGAGTATGAAGCGGAAACAGATGATAGCATAGACCAAAAAATGTCTGTCAAATCCTGATAATGTAAAACACTGGGGTAACAGATGGTTCATATTAACCTTACTAGAGATGCTTTTATTTCTATGGGAGTGATAATTGCAGATGTTCAGTACATATTTAGCTTGTAGACCTGAAAAGGACATGGGAAATCAATGTTTGGTAGCTGAGAGAAAATTGATAGAAACTTATATCTTTGCAAAGGATTAGATAAAGTGAGTTCTGATGCCAAAGATGGATGAATACATTAAACCTTGCCAATCACAGGTGTGGGCAGTTTTTGCTCACACTAGTGATTTGGGTAGTAC
Source organism: Protopterus annectens (assembly GCF_019279795.1). Classification (NCBI taxonomy): domain Eukaryota; kingdom Metazoa; phylum Chordata; order Ceratodontiformes; family Protopteridae; genus Protopterus; species Protopterus annectens. The sequence goes on from NC_056741.1 coordinate 835,147,864, forward strand.
TTTCTCAAAGCAGCTTCAAGACTCTGAAGACTGTCTAATTGTTTATTGCAAAATTTTCTACTAGATCTAACAGAGACAATGAGAGATGCAGCGTATGCATACTGGTCAGCTAGGGTAGCAGTGTGAACTTTGCCTAAGCATGTACTGTTTTCATTATCAATTTTTTTAGTTTCGTTATTAAACTGAATGCTCTCTTGACTGCTGACTAGTAAATGCCAAGGGGAAATGATTTCAAACAGTGGAAGGCAGTGTCCGTGTCCTGTTGTCTGGCAGTAAGAAAGCAGTCCATAAGAAGTAGATCTAGAACAAGTAAATAAGAGTGATAAGGAATAATGGCTCTAATGCTCATTTATTTGTTCGGGATCTTTGTTTTTTGTTTATTTTTTTTTAATAAGTTACCATGAACAGTGGCACTGATTGGGAGGGAGGATGGCCTAATGGTTAAGGTGTTTGCCTTGCAAACACAAGATGCAAGGTTTGAGTCTCACAAGGGACAATTGACTAGACTTAAAATGTCTCACAAGATCACTTAGCTTAGTACTAATCTATGATGGATTGGGAGATGCAGGGAGATTTATTTTTAGCTTGCTTTTTAAGTCTAGTATGATACATTTATTAAGTATTAAGGCTTGTAAGTTCATGGAAATATAGGTTCATAGGTAGGTACTAGGCTATTGGCCCTAGGGCCTATATAAGCCTAGCCAAAATGGTACCCTGGCTTTTGCCACCCAAGAAAATTATTTTCCTGTGCCCCTGTCAAACAGAGCCACAGAGGTGATCCCCGGGGTGAATTTCCTATTTCCCATCCAATCATCAAGATTTTTCTTGAAGAGTACTAATAAGGAGCTTTGTTTGATATACATAGGTAGTTTGTTCCAGAGTGTAGGAAGTCTCTGGGACAGGAATCTATCCCTTCAGCATGTTCTGTTTATTGTGTTGACAAGGTTTAGGTCCCTAGAGTGTGTAGCTCAGAGGGATTTGGATTTCTTTAAGTGGAGCATGTCCAACAGCTCTGGGTTTGACATAGCTTTGTATGTTAGGCAGAGATCGCCCCTGAGTAGGCGATATGTGATGGAGTAAAGCTGGAGTTTTTTGAGACAGTCTGCATAGGCCATCTGTTTGAAGCCGGTAGTCCTCTTTGTGAGGTATTTCTGCAGCCTTTCCAGTTGTTGTAGATGTCTTGTGAGGTACATACCAAAAGGGGCGTTGTACTCTATAATGGGTCTAATGAGTGACTAGTAGATGGGAACAATGACCTCTTTTTTGGAAGAGAAATCTTTTGTGATGAGGTGTGCCATGTAGAAGGATTTCCTGACTACTGTGGTGATGTGATTATCAAAGGAGAGACTACTGACCATCTGTGTCCCAAGGTCTCTTGTCACACTTTTGGTGTTAAGTAGACTATCACCTATGTAGTATCTCATGGGTACAGAGTTTTTACCAAAGGGATGACTATGCACTTTTTGGCATTGAGCTTGAGGCCATGGCTTTGACACCAGGCATCTGTCTCAGTGAGGCCCTTTTGTAGGATGTCCACATTGTTAGGAGTTTCGATTATGGCTCCTAGTTTGCAGTCATCTGTGAACTTCATTAGTCAAAGACCTTCTGTGTTAGCCTGTACTTAAGAAAAGTAGATACCAAACAGGAGAGGACTCAGGACTGAACCCTGTAGCACTCCGCTTGTCACTGGTCTGAAGTCGGATTTGGAGTCTGCTACTTTCACAGTGTGGGTTCTGTCAGTGAGCCAATTGGCAGCCTATCTTGTGACGTAGGGATTTATACCTAGTTTAGTGAGTTTATCTATATTTCCAGAGTGGGGGATGTGTCAAAAGCCTTGGCGAGATCTAGATATGCTGTGTGAACCACCTTACCCTTGTCTACAGCTTTGGTAACTGCTTCAAAGAAGTCTATCAAGTTTAGGAGACATGATCTGCCTTTTACAAACCCGAACTGGGTGGGGTCCAGAGTTTGGAGATTACCAATGTCTTTGTTTATAAGTTCCATAATGATACGTTCCATGGCCTTGCACACCAGGCTCATTAGGCTAATGGGGCAGTAGTTCCCGGGGTTCATGGTGACTTCCCTTTTGTGGAGTGGGATAACCATTGCTGTGCGGCATTCAGTGGGCACAAAGCCTGAGGTGAGGCTATGATTGAACATGGTGCTTAGGTGGGGTGCCAGTTAATTCTGTAGTTTTTGTAGGACACAGCCTGGGATGTTGTCAGGTCCCATTGATGCTGTGTTCATGGCTTTGGAGAGTGTGTTTTTTACCTGTGGAGGCGTGATTGCAGGAACTTTGCATTCTTCCGTTAGGGGGGTAAAGTTAGCACTGAACCTATCTGCCAGGATGTTGGCAATATCGGTTGGTTCTGTATATTTAGTGCCATTGTGCTGTAACGCAGAGCAGATCTGAGTGTTGCCATTGAGATAATTGACATAGCTGTAGAATGCTGTGTGGTTGTCTTTAGAATCAGTGAATGAATTTTGTGTATGGGTTAGATTAAATAAAAACCTGTAATTAGGGGTCTTGTTAACACCAGTTGTTCTGAAAGTCACTGCAGATGATATTGTATTAAATAGTTAGAAGTGAGAGAGCAGAGTTAAAAGTGTTGATACTATGTGAAAATTTCTCGGCAAAAGGAGGTAGAACCAGACAATTTTTTTTTTTGCTAATGATGTCTTCTCTTACAGTTCAGTCTGGCTCTTTATCACAACTGTTACAAGGCTGAGTTAGAAAGATACAATAATGTTTCATAGTTCTCAAGAGTACAACACCTCTACCAGTATGATCCTCAGATCTGACATTTTAGAATACTTGATATTTTGAAATGATGGAAGTGGTGATGGTTTGTATCTTTTAAACCAGAATGGTTTTATGTCCATAGTGTCCACACTATCCTAGGTTAAAGTAAATTAAATTAAACTTATTAAGCAGCAGTCAAACAATCCTGTATACATCCCAGGGAGACTGGAGGGGTTGCTGGCAGTGCCATTTCAGGGGTAGATTGCTATGTGTCATATATATATATATATATATATATATATATATATATATATATATATATATATATATATGGTATGTCCATGTTGGGATGAAATAGCAAACAGTAACCTAGACTATCACCAGGGTGATCACTGTGAGATGAGAAGAAAAGCTAGGGAACTAGCTTCATCAGTAGTCTCTCCTTAGTCACATCACCACAGTAGTCAGGAAGTCCTTCTACGTGGCACACCTCATCACAAAAGGGTTCGCATCCAGGAAAAAAGAGGTAATTGTTCCCTCTACTCGACACTCATTAGACCCATTATAGAGTACAACGCCCCTTTTGGAATGCACCTCACAAGACATCTGCAGCAGCAGCTGGAAAGGCCACAGAAGTACCTCACAAAGTGGATTACTGGCCTCAATCAGATGCTCTACACTGACCGTCTCAAACTCCAGCTTTACTCCATAGCATATTGCCTACTCTGAGGTGATCTCTGCCTAACATATAAAGCTATGTCGGACACAGAGCTGTTGGACATGCTGCACCTAAAGAAATCCCAATCCCTCCAAGCTACACGCTCTAGGGACCTAAACCTTGCCACCACAATAAACAGGACATGCTGGAGGGATAGAGTCCTGTCCCAGAGACTTCCCATACTCTGGAACAGGCTACCCATCTATGTCAAGCAAAGTTCCTCATTAGCACTCATCAAGAAAACCTTGATGAGTGGATGGGAAATAGGAAATACACCCCGGGGGGTCACTTCTGTGGTTCTGCTCGACAGGGTCACAGCAAAATAATTTTCTTGGGTGGCGTAAGCCAGGGAACCTTGTTGGCTAGGCTTACTTAGGCCCTTGGGCCGATAGCCTAGTATCTACCTATGAGCCTATGAACTGGGACACTCTGTATGTTAGCTACCATGTGCAAAGGAGAAAGAGTATTAGGCAAAATGGTTAAGAAAAAGAGTAGGTGTGTGAATAAGGAGAAAAGAAAGAAGTGAAGTAAAAAAGTAAGAAAAGTAGTATACGTAGGGACCCGTCACTGTGAATCCCTTTAATCTGTTGGCTTTTGGTTTACTCGTACTCTCTTGATTTGCAGTTACACCACTTTCATTTACAGTCGGCCTTTATTTTGTTGACCATAGTACTGTAGAGAATGTTTTTGCATGACAGTTGTGTGATCCTGGAGTCCACGGTTACAGACACATTTCATTATAATTTTAGGGAGGCTGTACTGAGAATAAATGCCCATATGGTTTCACCATAGTGCATATCTTGCATCAGAAATGACTCCATATAGAAATCTTAAATTGTATGTGTTAGGGCTGGACTCTGAAATACTGATGAATGGTATGTAGGATGTTTCATTTTGAAGTAAGGGAATTGTAAGGGCACGGCCTCCCACATAAGCATTTTCTTATTTTGTTTGGATTTCTTTGGGCATTTCAGTTGCTGCAAGTTTTAGAAGTTGTACAGATGTTGTACTTGCTGCATATCTGAATTATTTCTTTTAAATTAATGGGCATGTAGGAAGTAAATGATGTTTACATATTTTAAATGTAGTTGTGAGTTTAGTAATCATGTCGTTCTGAGTTTGTGAACTGGTTTTACTCTGTTTTATTTGTAGTTGCTGAATTTCTTTTTTTACGTGTGAGGTTTTGTAATAAGTAGGTTATTTTTTTTAGATACCTTTACTTTATTGAATTGTCACTTGTGACATATACAAGCTTACATTTATAAAAAAAGGAAACAAACCATATTAACTTGTTCACAGTTATAAACTTTATGTTGTACAAAAGAATATATGTGATGCCCAATCAATCCAACATTACTTAAATTGGTAAATTCTTGCCTTCCCTTAAACCTAATGTCTCCTCTGAACCATTTTTCTGCATGTATTGTCCCCACAATTTCCATTTTTTTTATGTAATTGTTCCTACAATTTTCCTAAGGATCCTATGTACATTTTTTTTATCTCTGGTACAATATTCAGTACTTCAGATATGGTTGGTTTAGACTTTGATTCCCATTTTCTGGTTAATTGTCTTTTTGGCAGCCACCAGAATTAAATGTAACAAGGCCTACTATGTCTAGGTAGTTCAGATCCTGTATCCCAACTCAAAAAAAAAAATCCTTTCCTTAGTCACATCCATTTGCTCACCCAGTATTTCTGACACAGTACACTGTAGATAAGTTTTAAAGTCTGCCAACTCACTACACTTCCAAAAATATGTTTCAAACTGCCTCTTTCTTCCCCATCACACCTCCAACATTTGCTATTCACTTGAGGAAAAAATCTTTGGAGTTTACTTGGGGTATAAAAATACCTATGTAAACACTTCCAAGCAAAGATCCTAAAGACATACATATATCTCCCATTGTTTCTTTGTGACTTGCTTATCCAGTCTCTCTTCCTAATCCTTTCTAGCCTCCTCTGATTCCAGTAGTTATATTTATATTATTTTTTATGTATATGTGTGTTAGATGAAGTAGTAGTTGGTTTGTGCTTAGAATGTTTATTTTTTTCTGTGGTTGCTATACAATGATTTTTTTTTGTTTATTAAGAAGTAACTCGGCCATGTGGTTGCTATACAATGATTGTTTTTTCGTTTATAAGAAGTAATTTGGCCACTGTTGACTACAGCTTGTTAGAAGTGTACAAAAGGAGGGTAATTGAAGAAATACATGAAAAAAATATCACACAGGTTGTATTGGTAAAAAGGATGGGTATGAAAGAAATAGAAGTGATGACCCTGGGATTAGTAGGTGAACTGAGAGTAACTGGGCAGTTTGAATGGTATATTTTAAAACACATTGGAGAAAAAGACTTTGAGGTGCATATAACTAATTCAGCTTATGTCTTGCAGAAATAGTGTTTCTAATTAACCAGATCATGAACTAAACAAGGCAGATGTTGTAGGACATGGGCAGATGTTGTAGGACATGGTGGGATGAAAGTGCAAGTATTTTTTCAACAGTAAAATTAATAGCAGTAAAGTACTTAATAAAACAGGCAGTTATTGTGAGTCTTACTGTAAATGTACTGAGCAAGCCAAAGGCACTTTGCCCACTCTTCTTTTCCTAATATGCTGGAAATGTTGCTGAGAGCATTGCAGGAAACCAAGTACAGTGCATTTTCTATTTGATGTTATCGATTGCAGTGTTACGTGCAGATGCCGATTTTTTTTTTTTTTCCCCTCAGAGAATGATTTTCCTCCCATTTAAATTGACATGAGGTGTTTTTTTTAGAACCAATCATGATACAAATAAGCCATATTGCCAGAGTCCTTGGAACTGGCCACTGTGGGTTATCCAGTATGTGACCAGTAACTCGTCAGCTGATAGAGGATGTGCCCCACTTCCTGGCCATGGTACCCTCCTCAGATGGGTGGATGCATCTTACTCTCCAGAAGTGACTTTTTTTCTCAGATGGAAAGAGGCATCCTTCTCCTCGGCTGCAGCTTCCTCCACAGATAATACACAGTTCTGACCAATGCTTTTTGGCTGGGCATGCGAACACCCTCCTCAAGTAGGGGGGGTGGGGATATGAGGCACAACAGCCCTTGTGTGTGAATTTCCTGTATCGCCTGAGAATACTGTACTTTACAGAAGTCCAATGCATGCTAATGAGCAGTACTTTTAACCACTCATAACGCAATGAATTATACAATGTACTGGCTCTTCCTGTACAGGGCTGCTTTGGATTTGACCAGTATGTTTGGTAATTCTTATTGTTAACTTTTGTCTAACATGTAAGGATATTCATCCACAGACAGCACTGGTCATTTCCTTTGGATGGAAATGGTGTCATAAAGGCAGTGGATAGTATCAGGGTACCATGATTTCTTCTTCATGATGCCATTATTGTAGTACCTGACATACTGGTATCTATCCATAGGAAAAAAAAAACAAAGGTATTCCATCACACTGGTGGCCTCGTGCCCACAGCCTCCTAAGTATACTAGACCTTAAACTTACCTCTACTTTCATGAACGCTCAACACATGTAGTGCAGTTCACTCTTTAAATGTCACTCGCATTGCCACCAGTTGTTGAATGCAACCATGACATGCCCCCACTCCATACAATGTTAACACATAGGTAGATACGGTTACAATAAAGTAATATCCTATCACTGACTACTTACATCTCTATGCACAGACATTATACATTCTGTTTCCTAACTAATCCTAATTATAACAGAAATTCTGAGAATCATTCCACACACTTGTGTATATATGTATGTGTATATATATATATATATATATATATATATATATATATATATGTATGTATATATATATATATATATATGTATATATATATATATATGTATATATATATATATATATATGTGTGTATATATATATATATATATATATATATATATATATATATATATATATATATATATATATATAAAATAAACCTATAGAGAGCAAGTATAGGGAATACCCAAAAATATCAATAAACTCGATCAGTCTGCCATTGATTAACAGATCTGCAGAGTAATATTACATTTGATGGCAGATCCACAACAAACCGCTTTGTGTTTTAATGGGACGAATCAAGAGTTTACATGATTACTTTCAGGATATCCTTATCAACTGTTTTTAAAACTGTGGTCCAGAAGTAACCAGTAAAACAGCCTCTTTCCCCATTGCCCAAAAGTGAACATTCCACAGCGAATGCATAAGTTTGTGATCAGAGGATCACAAGTGGAGGTTTATCTGAAAATAGAGCATTTTGCAGGGAAGCAAAGGTGTTCAAACCTGCTCAGCAATGTTTCTGTAATATATCTGGCACTCTAACAACCAGCTCTAAGTTTACTGACTTCATATGTTATAACATGGACATATGTTATAGTATGGACAATGGCTCGCTCATTGGTGGTATTTTCTAGACATGATGAAGCTTTTCCAGTTTGTGCATCATTCTGCTGTTCTGTCAGAAATGAAACATTTGGTTTTCACTGCTGTAGTAGTCAAATGATTTCACAGCTGTCTCTCTGGACTAAACTAAGTATCCATGGGGCCTTCTTTTTCTGATATGGGTATTTATTCTGTAGATTTCGAGGCTTAGTCTTGCTGTCGGTACTTTTATTCTTGTTTCTAAACATTTTTTTTCTGCAATGAACCCGAAGTAGGTATAAACATGAATGAGGAAGACATAATACTGCCTATTGGGAAATCTACCACAGTTTAACAAAACATGTCACACAAGGACTTCACTGCATTGGCTTAACCACAAAAAAACTAACAATTAGTCCAAAAAATATCAGATATGTTTTTTTCAGACAACACAACCCCAAAAGATGCTGGATCCTTTCTTCCTGTTCCTAAACAGCCTTATCTACAAGATGTCTAAAGTAAGCATAATCATGAATGATGAAGGCCTACTTTTACCACCTACTGGGAAAACTACCACAATCTTGCAAAACCTAGTGCATTGAAATCCTTCTCTAATATCACGTTGGTTTAACCACAGTAAATTAAAAAAAAAAAATCAAGCAAAAAATCAGTAGTTAATGACTTTACAAACCACTCAATACCTGATTGATGCTGGCCTTGTACTACTTGGGGATCCTTTATGCCAGGAGTCTCAGACTGAAATGGGTTGCGACACTCAAGGTTGACTGTACTTTGCTGAGGGCCATGTGACCATAAACGTAACCCACGCACTCAGGTCACTCCAGAACAAGTACAAATATGACCCTGTCATTGTCCATGTTGCTGTGAATAACCTGAGACGTACCTCCCTGGACTACATGAAAAGGGACATGGAAGAGCTCTCCGATCTTGTAGCCCAGGCAGCTATGACCCTAGCCCTGAGTAGCATTCTGCCATTGCCCAGAATGATATCGCAGTACAAGGACAAACTGATTGACTTCAACAATTGGCTAAGCTTCTGGTGTCATTCTAAGGGGATCCAGTATCTGTCTGCTTGAGATGACATGGCCGATGGACCACGATGCTTTGCCACAGATGGCCTGCACCTGTCACCCTTGGGATTCCGGATAGTGGCCAAGGCTCTTGCCGCCCCTATAGTGCCTTCTTTAGGCAAGGTTCAAATGACAAATTCACCACTGTAACAGGAACAGGCAAACAAAAAAAACTGAGGGTAATGCTACTCAATGCTAGAAGTCTAAATCTCAAAATGCACTCACTCAAGGCACTCCTTAAAATGGAGAACATCCAATATCTGTGCAGTGATTGAGACCTGGTTCAAGGCTCCAGAGAGCACCCCTGCACTACCAGGCTATAACTCGTACCACACTGTTTTGGTCATGTAACCTGGACTGAAACACCAAAGGCGGAGGTGTGTCCATATTCATTAAGGATATCCACACCTCCGGGCTAGTTGCTCAGCATAATGCATCCGAGGTTATCCAAGTGCAACTAACTCTGGGCAAAACTGCAATCCAAATTGTAGCTTGCTACAGATCCCCCACCATGCCTCAGGATTCCCACTCCTCTCTTCTTGATGCACTGGAAAATATTAGGGTTCAACCAAACACCCTAATAATGGGTGACTTCAACTACCCCACCATTAACTGGGAAAACTACTCCTGTACTAACTCCTTAGCTCAACGCTTTCTGGAATTCATAAACTACAATGCCCTGGATCAACTTAGCCACACCCCCACCAGGGGCAACAATATCCTAGACCTAGTCGCTACCAACATGAGTGACCGGTGTTCCACACCTGAAGTCAACTCCTCGTTGGTCCGATCCGACCATAAGCTAATCACCCTTGATATCCACATCCCCATTAAGGAAACCACAGTAAAGGATTTCTACAAAGCCAGCTTCATGCTTCTTAAGACAGAAGTGGTGAACTTCATGACACCCATGCAGATGGACAATACAGTTACAACTGCTAAATCCTACACAAATACACTGTATAAGCACTTACACGAGTGCATAGATCGTGCTATCCCAAACAGAACCAAGACGCTATTCTCCAAAAAAAGGAAGCCAATCGTGGTCCCCTGACATAAACAAATTGTACAACAGAAGGAAGAAACTGTTGCAAAAGAAAGTAAAATTCCATGAGTGGAGGAGCTCCCTGGTCAGCCTCAGTAAGAAGCTGAGATCCCTTATAAGATCCTCCAAAGCTAGCTAAGATCCTCCAAAGCTAGCTATGAAAACAAAATTGCCACTAATTCTAAGGACAACCACAAAGCATTCTATAGCTATGTCAAGAATCTCGATGGCAACACCCAGATCTGCTCTGAGTTACAGCACAATGGCACAAAAATTACAGAACCAACTGATATTGCCAACAACCTAGCAGATAGGTTCAGTGCTAACTTTAACCCCTCCACCCCCTAAAGGGCCCATATCTATACAGGAAGAATGCAGAGTCCCTGTAATCACAACTACGCAGGTAAAAGCTGCACTGTCTAGAGCCACAAACACAGCATCCATGGGACCGGACAACATCCCAGGCTGCGTTTTACACGAACTTCAGAACGAACTGGCTCCCCACTTAAGCACCATGTTCAATAATAGCCTCGCATCAGGCTTTGTACCCACTGAATGGTGCACAGCAACAGTTATCCCACTATACAAAAGGGGAGCCACCACTGATCCCGGGAACTATCGCCCTATTAGTCTGACAAGCCTGGTCTGCAAGGCCATGGAACGTATCATCATGGAACATGTAAACAAAGACATCGGTAACTTCCAAACTCTGGATCCCACCCAGTTCAGGTTTGTGAAAGGCAGAGCATGCCTCCTGACCCTGATCAACTTCTTTGGGGCAGTCACCAAAGCAGAAGATGAGGGTAAGGTGGTTCACACAGCCTATCTTGACCTCGCCAAGGCTTTTGACATCATCCCCCATTCTGGAATTATAGCTAAACTCACTAAACTAGGTATAAATCCCAACATCTGGCTCACTGACAGAACCCACACTGTAAAAGTTGCAGACTCCAAATCTGACCTCAAACCAGTGACAAGTGGAGTACCGCAGGGTTCAGTCCTGGGACCTCTCCTGTTTGGTATCTACTTCTCTGAAGTACAGGCTAACACAGAAGGCCTCTGGCTAACGGAGTTCGGCGATGACTGCAAACTAGGAGCCATAGTCAAGTCCCCAAATGATGTGGACATCCTACAGAAGGGCCTCACTGAGACAGATGTCTGGTTTCAGAACCATGGCCTCAAGCTCAATGCCAAAAAGTGCAGTGTCATCCCCTTTGGTAAAAACTCTGCACCCATGAACTACCACATAGGCAGCAATCTACTTAACATCGAATGTGTGATGAGACCTTGGGACCCAGGTGGATAGTAGTCTCTCCTTTGATAGTCACATCACCACAGTAGTCAGGAAGTCCTTCAACATGGCACACCTCATCATAAAAGGGTTCTCATCCAGGAAAAAAAGAGGTCATTGTTCCCCTCTACTCTACAATCATTAGACCCATTATAGAGTACAATGCCCCTTTTGGAATGTACCTCACAAGACATCTGCAACAGCTGGAAAGGCCACAGAAGTACCTCACAAAGAGGATTACTGGCCTCAAACAAATGCCCTACACTGACAGTCTCAAAAAAACTCCAGCTTTACTCCGTAGCATATCTCCTACTCCGAGGTGATCTCTGCCTAACATATAAAGCTATGTCAAACCCAGAGCTGTTGGACATGCTACACCTAAAGAAATCCCAATCCCTCCAAGCTACATGCTCTAGGGACCTAAACCTTGTCACCACAATAAACAGGACATGCTGGATGGATAGATTCCTGTCCCAGAGACTTCCCATATTCTGGAACAGGCTACCCATCTGTGTCAAGCAAAGTTCTTCATTAGCACTCTTCAAGAAAAATCTTGATGAGTGGATGGGAAATAGGAAATACACCCCAGGGATCACTTCTGTGGCTCTGCTCGACGGGCACAGGAAAATTAACTTTCTTGGGTGGCATAAGCCAGGGAACCTTGTTGGCTAGGCTTACATAGGCCCTTGGGCCAATAGCCTAGTACCTACCTATGAAAAGTGCTATCCAAACAAATAAATGCAAAATTAATTAAAATAAATGCAGGGTGTGGGGTTGGGGAGTAAGACAGTCTGACTTGAACAGATAGATTACTCCATAAAGGAGTATCTAGACTGCCGTGATAAGACAAATGTTTTTATTTTTTTAAGCAGTATGATGCACAGCATTATTTCCAGGGATCTGCAGTCATTAGAATTTTTGCTCGGGCTGAAGAAGCTTGGAAGGGTAAATGATCCAACACTCTGACTATGGCTTTAGATGCATGTGGTCTGTCATATGTCAAATGTTGATATGACTCATTATTATAATTTGTTTGGGAAATATCTGAACATTTTCATAATACCCTTGCCCCAACAATTGAGAGTAAGTAGAAGGAAGACTCCTGTCTCAGAAGCAGTGATCACAAATAAAGCATTTTATTTTGGGTGATCAAAGACTGAAACAAAAAAGCATTTATTATGTCATGAATGGATAAGAAGTCATTCTAAAAATATGTAAACCTAATCCCACTGAGCCAGAATGGCATATGATCTTTTGTCTTGTGCCCAGGAGTTGCATTGCTGCCTTAAGCTTCTTGGAACTTGAAAGAGAGTGAGAGCTTATAATTCAAGTGGTTATCTAAACCATCCGGTGTTGGTCTGTGTTTCATTGTGTAGTTGCCTGGTAAGAGAAGATTTATTTTGATTTAGATTTTTATTTTTTACAACTGTTTTCATCATTTGTAAGAAGAGAGAGAGAGAGAAAGAGAGCTTGTAGACTATAAAATTTACCAGAGTATTGGTTTGTAATTTATTGATCTTTGCTGTTAAAAAGAGATGCAACTGAGTGTAATAGTGAGGTAAATGAATTCCAACTTTTTTGTAACCTTCACAACTAGTATGGTCAGAGCAAGGACTTTATTCTACTAAATTTAATCTTTAGTTGTACATTCATCACAAACAACAATGAAGGAAAAACAGGCAAAAGCCTAAAAACTGAGCATAAATCACAGAACACACCCACTCATATAAATACTACAATCAATTAAACAATTACAATAAATTAATTAATCACATAAATAACAAAATTTAAAGAGAACAATACATTTCTTAGTACCACCTATCCAAAAAAGGACTACTTATATATAAAAAACTACAATAAACTTTTCCAATTCACTTCTAAATTTAGACCATTAGGTGACATAGTGATATGTTTTAATATGTAAACAGCTTCTTTATACAGCAAAACTTTTTTTATTAATCTATCGTCACCTTTTTTAACCAACACTTTCTCAAGAACACAACATTCAAATACATCTACATTACCATTATGAACTTCTATAAAATGGGAAGCAATAGAACTATCTAACATACATCTTTTTATATCCCTAACATGTTCTTGCATTCTCGAATAAATTCTTTAAAAATTATGTTCTTTTTTATTATCACTACATAGATGATTTGATTTTTCTTTGTAGCGGAGGTTTTGAACATATTCATGAATTTTTTTCTGATCTAAATAATAGATTTAATTCACATTTCGATGGCCTACAATTTGGTAATAAAGTTCATTATTTAGATATTATGTTAGTGGGAGAAACAGGTAGACAGATTCAGACAACAATGTATCGTAAATTTTCTGATGGAAATCAGTTCCTTTATGGAGCTAGTTGCCATCCTTCACATACATTGTTGGCTCTACCTTATGGAGAAATTATTAGATTATCTAGACTATGTAATAATGAAATAGATCTTGAAAAAAATATCTATGATTGTATTATTATGTTCTTAAAGAGAGGTTATAGTATGGAATTATTGAATATGTCTATTAATAAATTGTTAGATAATAATGAAGACTATAGAAGATTATAATTTTTTGCCATACGTCAATAATATTAGTAGTATTAATATAAAAAATAATAATTTAAAAACTTTGGATCATGAAATTAAAGATATTTATTTTGTTGCTACTTATAATATATTTAGTGACAAGATTTGGAATATTATTAAATATTTCCGGAAATTTTTGATATCTGATAGGAATCTCTATAAATTTCTTCCCAATATTCCTAAAATAGCTTTTAAGAGAGGTCAAAACCTATCGGATAAATTAATTAAGGCTTATTATATTCTACCTAGTGATCAGGTTTACTACAATATTTGTACCTATGGCACTTTTGCCTGTAGACGTTGTAATATATGTAAATATGTAAAGTTATTTCTCAATGAAAGTAGTGGTATTATTTACAAACCAAATAATGTTTTTTCTTGTAATTCTGTAGGTATAATTTATTGTATTAGGTGTCCATGTAAACTCTATTATATAGGGGAAACTAAAAGAAAATTTAAAACGAGAATGCAAGAACATGTTAGGGATATAAAAAGAGGTATGTTAGATAGTCCTATTGCTTCCCATTTTATAGAAGTTCATAATGGTAATGTAGATGTATTTGAATGTTGTGTTCTTGAGAAAGTGTTGGTTAAAAAGGTGTGATAGATTAATAAAAAAAGTTTTGCTGTATAAAGAAGCTGTTTACATATTAAAATATAACACTATGTCACCTAATGGTCTAAATTTAGAAGTGAATTGGAAAAGTTTATTGTAGTTTTTATATATAAGTAGTCCTTTTTTGGATAGGTGGTACTAAGCAATGTATTGTTCTCTTTAAATTTTGTTATTTATGTGATTAATTAATTTATTGTAATTGTTTAATTGATTGTGGTATTTATATGAGTGGGTGTGTTCTATGATTTATGCTCATTGAAGGCTATTATGCCGAGGCGCTAAGCTGTATTAAATTCTTTAGTTGTACATTGTTTGTGTGATTTTTCTCTGAAAAAAATTACTTAAAATATCTATGAATTCTGTGGTAAGTGATTTTTATTTATTTGGAGCTGGAAGTGGATTGCTTAAATAAGTATTCCAATAATTATTTGCTGAGACACAAGTATCCTGTACACTGAAATAAATGTTATGTATATTTAAAGGTAATACTTGATAACGCTGGTGATATGTGTTCCTCCTGTCAAAAGCTGGATGATTTGCTTACCATTATTAATACTTAAATCTTGACTTACTGATGACAGTTGCACTTGTGCAATTGGCAAGGCTTGGACAACTGTTGTTCTATATATTAATGAATGGACTGATGAGATAAATAATGTTAGACAAAGAGCAAATAGAACACATTTAGAATTGTCTATTGTCAGTAAAGATAACTCAACCCCTAGTGAACAAGATTATGCCAATGACAATTTAGGAATTCTGGATACAAGTATTCTGCAGTCTGAGGATTCAGAACATATAGAAGAAAATAAAAGAAGAATAAAAAAAGAAAAGAAGTTCATGACAAATAATGAGGAAGAAAAAGTAATTAAGCAAAGAGAGTACATACTAAAAAGGATGCAGCTTTGTTAGGTAACACACAAATTGGAGGGAATTCTAACATTTTTCTACCAGAAAACAGTCTACACAGGAAGGCATCATTTTCCAAAAAAGGAATGTAGAGAAAAGAGGCAAGGGGCAGATGAAAAGGAAGAACTCAAAATTGAATGTGGAAGGACTGAAGAACATTACTGTAAGAAAATGAGAAAGACAAAAGTTGACAACATGGCTGAAGTTGTGGATGTACAAAGCCAGCTGGATGGGAACTATAGGCTATGAAATGTAAAAACAGTGGGATTAATAAGACTAGTGGCGCTGAAGATCATTCCTTTTTAACAATTGATCAGAAGATTCTTCAGATCTGGTAAGAAAAGATATTCTTGTAATTGGAGACTCGGTTATTAGAGGAACTGTTACATTCTTTTGCAGAGAAAATAATTAACATTGAATAGTATTATGCTTCCAGGAACAAAAATAGATGATATGAGAAAGGTCTTGGAACACCTTAATATAAGGTTGTATGGATCTTTTTTATTCATACTGGTACAAATGATCTCATCCAACTCTGACTGTTAGTAGGAACTTACAGCCCTCTCAGATGGCATAGCTTGTATAGGTGTTACATCACTGATGGTTGTAATGCTAGTAGAATTAATAGTAAAGTTTTTTTATTAGAAATTTGCTACATTTCCACAAGATTGATGTTGTTACTATTGTTTGCGAAACATGGCTAAAGAACAATAATTGGAAACCAGTTCAGTTCTTTCAGGGTATAACTGTTTTACTGTAACAGGTATTCTAACAAAAAAAAATCAAGTGGCGGCATTATGATGGAGATTAAAGATTGTTATGAGACCTGTGTTTTATTACATGTTCGAACAGCAATACCATAGATTGTGTAACTGACAATGAAGACAACCCTGAAATATATAACAATTGTTGGAGTGTATAGACCACCAAAGTCAAATGCTGATAACCTAGAGGAATTCAAACATTTCTTGCACAAAACACTAAGAGGGATAACTAATAGTGGCTGGGGACTTAAATTTGCCAGAAACAGACTGGAATGATATTGATTTAACAACATTAGTGAGGAAATTATTTATAACATATGTTTAGAAACAACAATTGTTTGAGATTGTAAAAAAAAAAAATGCTTACCAAGTAACAGAACATACTAGACATTGTTTTCCACAGTAACTTACTGTTACTTCAAGTCGAGATTTACCACTGTTGATGTGCAGTAATCATGGGGTTATAAAGTTTAATTTCTTGCTAAATAATTCTGGCAAACTAAAGTCTAACCCAATGCACAATAGATTAATAACGGATTATATGGAAGCAAAACAGACACTGTGTAAAACTAATTGGGTGATGCGTTCAGTGGAAAAACTGCTGAAAGAATGTAGAAAGTTTTTTGAATGCAAAAAAAAATCAAACAAATGCTTAACAGCATGACCTAGGGGCACAGAGTCAGGAGGATATATATCCATAAGAACAAAATACTTGATTAAGGTGAGAGAGAAAAAAAATATAAAAAAATGGAGAAGAGGTCGAACTACAACTTTGAAAACTAAAATAAACAAGTTGGGCAGCCAAATTAAACATAGTGTGAAACGAGGTCAAGAAAAATTTGAAATTAATTATACAAAGATCTTGTACATAATAGGAAACCATTTTATAAACACATAAGATGTGGAAGGAGTGAAGACATACAAATTGATGAACTGTGCATAGATTCTAACATTTATTCTCAGACACAGCAGCTTGAAATATTTGTATGTACGTATGTATGTATGTACAGTACATATGTGTTGGTCTATATTGAGTCCCGGGAAGTTTCTTCATCATTCTGTCATTGGATCTGCAGTAAAGCCAATGAGAGAGAGAGAGAGAGAGAGAGACTGGTACAATACAGACAGTCTAAATTACAAAGAAAAGCATTTGTCTGTGGGGTTCAGGTCATAAAATGGACCTTTTTGTGGACTTTTTAAAAAAAGTTTAAGAATAATTTGTGAACATGATTACAAATATTTATGATTAAGGTCTTCTTATACTGAGATATGCAATTCATTGTACATTTATATTGAGCATACCTTTTTTGTATGTGTTCACTTCTGCACATTATCTGCACTACTAGAATTAGTTGACTTGCTGATGTCTGCTAACCCTAACTCCAAACTTGCCCCTAACTCTAACCCAACACATTACATTACTAAAACCTCTTTCCTGAACAGTAGCACTACACAAGACAAAAGGAAATGAAACACCCTGGACACCAAACATGCAAAACAGTAAATTTATTCCGCTACCTTAACCCAAGCACTCTCGCAAATACACACCAACCACTTTAACCTTTTCAGTTAAATATTCAATTTCCTGCAAACCCATTTTATTGCATTTGTAAGTAGGAGTATCAGTCAAATGTACTTTCGATATTTTGAGCTGTAACCATACTGTGTGTGTGTGTGTGTGTGTGTGTGTATATATATATATATATATGTGTGTGTGTGTGTGTGTGTGTGTGTGTGTGTGTGTGTATGTGTGTTTGTTTGTGTAAGTTTAATAGTTTAATATGCATGCATTATCTGTGTGTATGTGCATGTATTTTTATTATATATATATATATATATATATATATATATATATATATATATATTTTATTTATTTAACATTTGTTAACCAGGAAAGTCTGACTTGGAACAAAGCCAATTTTCAGCGGAGGTGTGGGGAGAAACGCTCCAGATGCATGTCTTTGTAACATGTGAGGAAACTGGAGCACCCAGAGGAAACCCACACAAACGCAGGGAGGACATGCAGACTCCACACAAAAGGCACTCCAGCTGAGAATTGAACCAGAGAACCTCTTGCTGTGAGGCGACAACACTACCACTGCGCCATCCATTTACTCTCTCTCTCTCTCTCTATATATATATATATAAATATATATATATAAATATATATATATATATATATATATATATATATATATATAGTGTGTGCAGATATATTTTATATATATATATATTATATATACATAATTTTTTTTATTCATAATTCCTATGTGCTTTCTTGTATTTAAATTGAGCATGGATATTTGAAAATGTTTCCTTAGTGACTTCTATGCCAAGAACTTGGTAACCCTTGATTGGTTATGTATATTCCTTATTGAATCTAGCAAAATCGAGAATGTCACATTTTTTTACTATTAAATTCAATGTTGCTGTTTTGAGACCAAAATAACCAGCATGTGAAGTTAAGTTTTTAGTATAGTGTGTTTCCAGATGTCCTGTAGAAGCATTGTTCTACATGTTTACAAATAATTTGTGTTTTCTTGACGAGCAAAAATAACATGAAAGGACTAAATAAAAAGAGCCCCTGTCATATAGCTTGGATAATGGCCACTGGAGAAGGAAAACTGCCTTCAATTATAATCATAAATGATTGGTTACTGACCTGGTTTATAATCCGTATGGTGATGTGATTGAAATTACATGTCTTGAGCTGATTAATATTGGCAGTGTGTGGAATGTTATTGAAAGGTTTAGAACATTTTAATCAATGGCATCATCCGGTAATCCACGCTTGTTTCCCTAAATTACATACACATAGAGTTGGCAGAAATTGTATAACCAAGAGTGAACAGCAATAAGGTCATGTTGGTTAAGATCCAGAAGTCCAGTAAGTTTTCTGAAAGTAACTTAAGGATTTTTTTTTTTTCAAATACTCCACCTAAAATACATGTCACACTACTAAGTGGATAACACCCTGAACCATTTACATTATAGGCTTGGGTGAAATTGTAACAGCTGTTTTCAACCTTTCCAGAACAAAGCCTGATTGTAGTCTTTTTGGAACAATGTAGTTAAGCTAGCATATAGACTTCTTTACTTTGAAGAAAGACACTAGGTATGCCATTAGGTCTCAGTGCACTGTTGGACTTTGTTCCCTCAAAGGCTTCATGAACTAGTGACTCTGAGATGACAAGGCAGATAGAAACAGATTGTTTAACAGAATAAATGCCAGTATAGTTAGAAGATGAGGAACATACCTCAAAGAAGATAAGGAAATGCCTCAAATAATTTAATAAAAATTTCAGACAAATTATTTCTTACTGTTAACCACTGTAAACCACTATATTCTTGAACTAACCCTATTAAATTTAACATAATTATAAAAGTTTTTTTTGTGCTGAGGTTGTAATTAATTTGATAACACGGGGTAAGTGACCTGGTCCTAAGAAGAGGGCCATTTTCAGCCATGACTCAGTCTATCGGGCAAATGACATGTTAAAGTAAGGGAAGAGTTTGTCAGTTATGTACATAATGCAGTATATAAACAAAGTAGTAGTACAGCTTACATAATGCAGTATATAAAAACGGTAGAGTATAACTTTTATATTACAGTATAATGTACAGTAATAGTTAAAAAAAAAAAAAAAAAAAACTCCTTTTAATAATTTTATTAACCTAGATGTATTGTCCTAGTCCAAGGTTTCTGTTGATTTTTTTTAGCTTTATTTTTGTGTCCTGGAGTTTGATATAACTTCTGTAGTTTCCACAAGTGATGCTTTTTGGTATACTTTTTTGGCTATTAAATTAGTTTGCAAAGGTGGTTTACTTTTGGAATGTTTTAATACTGACTGACAAAACATTATCTTTACTCAAACAATAGGCTTGTGCCATTAAACCATGAACTGCGAGTCTTCATAGGGATTGACAAATTCATCACAAGAGATATTTTGGATAAATCCCAGAATCACTTTATAATGTGCTAGGATATTTGACTACTTTCTCCCTGTTACATACCTAGCTGATGAGAAGGTAGTGTGTACACTTAAGAGGTTAGAGTGGCTAAAGAGGAGGGTGCATGAACAGGACATCCAAAGATATTGGTACATCTTCAATGTCTTCAAGTATTTGTGATAGTCTTAACAGGTTTTTGTCCTTTATTTTTGCAGTAAAAAGCAACAACTAGCAGTTTCATTCACTGTTCAGTAACACTGTTGAGCATGAGGAAGGTGTGGCATAGAGTGGAGGTAGAAACTTGGTGCATGTTTCTCATTGCACTGGTAGCTGACCTTTTTGCTTACAGCAATACATTTGGTTTCACTATCGGAAATAAACACAGTTAATAATTAGAGAGTTAGTGGAGTACAAGGTGCTATTACAATCTGTATAGTGTAGAAAAACAATATAGGGTGCTATTACAATCTGTAGACTATAAAGAAACAAAACATGCCCTAGATTGTTCTTGCATAAAATAAACTGTCACCTGGTAATAATTCAGTTCTCTAATTAAGAAACCTCGTGCAGGCTGATTCAATCTGTGTTCTGACATTTTAACAGCAGAGATGAAGCTTTGATATAGCTTGGTTTGGTCTTTGACTGCCTTTATTTTCATTCTCATCTAGCTAAGTATATTTCAGTGTATGGGAAAGTATACATATTTTTTATTAAGTGGGCAAAGGGATGACCAGCACCATGGTGTAGAGGAATAAAGCCCCAACTATGGCCAAGGCAACCCTGATTCAATTAGTGGATCTGGCATCTAAGGCACTAGCAGTAAGAGATGTGCGCCCATTTCAGGTGGGAGGGCATTTTTTTAGGCACTCCCTGTGGGGAGGCATGGTTCTTAGAGGGAAGTAGTGCTAAGATATAATGGACGAATGCAGGGGGAAATGAGGTCATTACAACCCCCCCCCCCATGCATTAAGGATCATATATGGTCCTGGGATGCCTAATGATCTTCTTTGGCCCCAGCCCTTGCGAATCAAGTCAGGGGTAGATTATAACGAGTAGGTAGACCTGAGTATGTCTGGTGCACCTGGATAAGTTGATGGTTGGCTGCTTGAGTGGGGAGGAAGGGAATAAATAGATTCATGGAATAAAGATAAAGGTCACTTCATTGTTTTATTTTTTCATAGCAGTTTACTTGCAATATATGTGTACCTGTCAGTGCTTTTATAGATCCAGTTTTAATACATCATAAATGGCTCCTACACTAAAACTAACACCTTTTTTACAGGGAAAGTTCCCTCAGTTAGGATATGTAACTTGTGACCACTTTTTATCTGGTGCTTTTCTAATATTTGGAGTCGCATATCAGAGTTTGTTATAAATTCATATGACATCTTTTAAAAAGTAGAATAGAGAAGTTCTCGTGGATAATGACTTTCATTACACTGATCGTAAAAACTATTTAGCTCTCTTTGGCCTCCATATTTGCCATATTCTTATGAACAATTACTGCACCCTTCAAGGAATGATGCACTGCATGCACTTTAAGGCAAAATCCATATGGTGAATCAAAGTTCTCTATGACAAAGATGCATTTTGATTATCTAAAATACAAATTTCTTTAAGTACATTTTTCCAATTTCCCCATCACCCTATCTGAAACCTCTTTTTAAAGTATGTTTATTTTTTCTCTAAATATACTTTTATCTCCTGTCTATTGGAATAAAGCCAACCATTTTACTTCCACCTCTAAGTTTCAGAGGTGGTGGAAAGGTGCCATCCTATACTGGACCTCAGCAAATTCATGGACTTCATTCAACATATCAAATTTTAGATGTTTTTCTCCAGGGGTCATGTTCCTTCTGCCACACAGCTTCTAGATGGTGTCATTGGGTGGGCTGAATGCCTATTGGCTTATTGCTTCCTGGACTTTGCACAAGAGCTCCTTTATTTCATTCTCTGTGGACACCATTTTAAATATAAAATTCTGCATTTTGGTCTTTTTGTTTGCTCCCAAAGTGCTCACAAATATCCCAGAATTATGGTGGGAGGCTTGAATATTTGGCTTCTAGTGGCTCATTTGAAGGAGTCCCTTGTGTGAGTACTTCCATGGCTGCACTCTCTAGGGACCAGTGTAAATTTGGAGTTCACTGTGATTTATGCACCAGACCATTGGCTTCATCAGTGTGGAACAGGTTGCCTTCTAATGTTAGTTGTCATTGCCAGTTGACATAGTTGAATAGGTCATCTCTTCTGGTAGCCTTTGTAAGGGCAAAATGAATGGTTCATGCCCAAGTCTAGCTGCACTTTTTGGGCTTGATGGTGGCCACATTCTTCATGGTGCCTTTCATAGACTTGAGAATGGAGGTGTTGCATGGAGTGAGGGTTCAGTGTTTGCAATTATTGGAGTCTCACACATCTCCTTTTGGTATCAGAAGGATGTCAGTACATCCTGGACTGGTGGTCACTTCCTACCATCATCAAGGTCGGTACCTCTTTTTTGCAGCTGTACCCTCTGCAGGTTGTGATGGTGATAACTTTACTAGTGAATTGGGAGCCTATCTGCTCCTTCAGTGTCAAAACAGTGGTCCCCCTGGAGAAGAGGGCTTCATATCGGTCATTTGGAGCTCTGTGTAATCCTTTGGTCATATTAATCCTGGAGGGAACACTACTTCTGTTGTCTCTTCTGATTGGATGGATTTAACAAGTATTCCACTTTATGATACTATAACGAGGAATAGGGGATGCTGGAATAAGCAAAATGGGTTGCTGTCACCTGTGATTTGAGTCTTGCAGTAAGTCATGGTTAGAAAAATCACTTTTATCAACAAAAAACAAAAGTTAAAAACATATGGACTAAATGAGGGATCTAAGAATCTGATAACAGAAAGGAGTAGGACAGCCTAGACAAAAGGGGAGAGGTTGTGAAGTGCTCAGGATGTGGAGCATCTGTTTGTCTTTGGGAACCTCAGGATATCAGAAAATATGGAGTCTGCATTTGCGACAGATGGTAGTGGACTTTCTAGTTGGTCAAGTGAGAGCAGAATATGACTACAGTTAAGGGGAGAGAAGAGGCCAGAAGACAAAAAGGGGTGGGGAAAAGGTAATGGGAAAATGTCAAAGATAGGAGGACATGGTGAAGGTTAGCAGAGGAATAGAGGCAAGTGGGCTAGCACAAAGTAAGGTGTAGTGGCCAAATGGGAGATGAAATTCTAAAAAGGAGTAAAAGAAGAAGGAGCCAAAGTAGAAGGATAACTGCAGACATCAATGATAAAGAGGTGGCTGTACAGGAGTCAAAACCACATGGAAAGCAGAAATGAAGTGGTAAGGGAGGGATGATCTGTCATATGTGGAGGCAGAAGGGAAAGAGGCAGAAGAGGGAAGCACTTGTAGGTGAAGTACAGAAAGCGTAAGAACATGATCGTATATAGCAGAGGAAGGGAGACCACCAACATAGGCAATGAAGACTAAGGCAGGTGAATGTGGAGCAGGTAAGGTTGCACATAGGACAGGCTTTGGCAAAAAGCACAAAATGAGGGAGAGAGAAACTAGTGTGAAGGCAAAGAAAATCATTTCAGTATTTCGAGACTTGATCACAAAGGAAATCAAGAGTCTTGGCAAGGGAGAAAAGGGAGACAACATACAATGAAACCAGTCTTCAGCCTTAATGAATTGAAAATAAGAGGAGATGACCAAAGTTGTCGCAAAGGTGGAGAGTAGACGCATACTGCAGTGCTTGTAGGCACCAATGACTTTTTAGAGGATAGTGCTGTGTTGGTAGCAACCAGGACCAGAGAGATTGCAAAGAGATGACAAGAGAGTAGCATTCTCATTACCTGCGCCAGCGCACCAGCAGACTTTGGAAAGGTAGGATTCGAGAGTATTTAACTTACTGTAAGAGCAGACAATGGAGGAGGGCTTGGAAATCTTAAGAGGATAGGGAGAGCATATTTGGTTTGAGGGCAGGCTTGGTTAAACCCAGAAAGGACAGCAGTGCTTAGTACTGTGTTGGAAAAGTACCTCTTAATGTTTGTACCTTCAAACAAAAATGAAAGGGAGAAGGAGTGTCATAAAACTGTGTGTGGGGGGGTAGTTTTCAGTCAGAATTAAGGAGAAAAAGTAGAACACAGAAGTAAAAAAAACAAAACATGGGTGATTTGAAGTATGACTGGATGGTTTTTAGTGCATTGTGAGGACTGGGGCAGCAAGATGTGAGCTGTAAACAGTGGTGCATTAAAAAAGGGTGGATGTTGCTAGTAACACAGATACATATGTGATGAGAGGGATTGGGACATGAATGTGCCTGATTGTACTTGTTGAGGAATGATAGAAAAAATATGTAGTGGCATTCTACCTTAAGAAAAACATCAGATACGAGGTCTGAAAGGAGAAGGACAACTACCCTATGAAGGGGTCAAGGAGGCAGGTAGGGTCAGAATCTAAGTTAACTTCTCCAGCAGTTAAGTGGAGGAAGAGGTGCAGTTTTTGGTTTAATGTTGGAGCACACACATCAGTTGAGGAGAATGAGAGATGGGAAGAGAGAATAAAGAAGTGGTGTCAGGAGGGGCTGGAAGGGTAGTATTCATGGGCTATCTGAACCTGCCAGGAGCAGATGGGAAGAGTCCGAGTTCCAGTGGAGCAAGGGAGAAGGAGTTGACTGAGGTCATGGCCTACTTGTACTGTGCCCCCAACCACCATTATTCAAGTAGAGGAGGTGGAGGAGGAGACTGACAGTACAAGTAGACAAGAAAAGAGCAACACAGTGGGTGAGAGGAGCAGAGGCTCTAAATGAATTGTTTTTGGTCATGGACAGTGATGGTTTCTTCCAGATGCTGCAGGACTGTTCCTTAAAGGATAAAATATGGATGTAGTCCTAGTTAAAACTGAGGGGTTCATAAATGTACAGGTGTTGGTTCCACTCACTGGCAGTGACCATGACAGTATGTGATTTAAAGTGCAGGGGAAGGGTTATGGTGGAAGGACAATATTTTGGTATTTTATGGAAGCTGATTATGCTGGGCTGTGGAAGATGATCAAAGTTATCGGTCCCTGAGAAAACTATGGGAGTAAACAAGCTATGAAAATGGGTCAGGAATGAGGAGTACTCAGGGCTGTAGGCAAGGGTGTAAGGAAGAGAGAATGGATTTGGAATGATGAGCAAACAGACTATGGATAATGAGCAAACAGACTATGGATAAGGGGTTAAGGAAGAGATAAATAGGGGAGAAGGCCAGTGTGGCCATATAGGAGTGTGAGGGTGGTAATTAGAGCAAGAAATAGGATATACCAAAGCTGAAAATAAGCAGGGAGGTAGTAGAGGCACAGTACAAAGAGAACAAATAGAAGAGGAGGTGAAGGAGGCACAGTAGAAGGAGACTAAGTAGAAGAGAGGAGGAGGCCACAGTACAAGGAGGCCAAGTAGAAGTGGAGGTGGCAAGGTACAAGGAGGCCAAGTAGAGGAGGTGGCACATTACATGGAGGCCAAGTAGAGGAGGTGGCACAGTACATGGAGGCCAAGTAGAGAAGGTGGAGGAGGTGGCACAGTACAAGGAGGCCAAGTAGAGGAGGTGGCACAGTACAAGGAGGCCAGGTAGAGTAGTTGGAGCAGGAGGCACAGTACAAGGAGGCCAAGTAGAGGTGGTGGAGGAAGAGAAGGAGGAGACACAGTACAAATAGGCAAGAAAAGCGCAACAAAGTGGGTGGGTGACAGCAGCAAAGGCTCTAAGTGAATTGTTTTTGATAGAGGGGATCAGGAATGGTCAGCTTTCAAATGTGCTCTCATTATGAGAAATGTTCCTCATTTAAAAATTCAATTTTCCCCACTGTTTCACATGGAAATGATCTATCACACGTTCATTAAGATGTACTTTAATAAGTAACCCAGGTAAATTGTACTACACCAAGGAGTTAGCCAATTAGTGCTTTCCATTCACTGCAGCAGTGCAATACAGTAACTAGATGTTAAAAAAGGCTTGCAGTAACTGGATACAGCAGTATATCATACAAAGAGTGACAATGTCAAGATTCTGCATTAGCAACATTCTGAACTTTTTCTATACCATGGCAGTGTGTACATAAAAATACAGGGAGATGTATTGAGAATGATATTGCTGTTTTCCTAAAAGCTAGTTTTAAAAAACAGTGTTGTGTGTTTTTAACTGAAACTCTAATATTTCTTGCCCTCTTTAGGTAGTAATCCAGTCCTGAGGGATGCATAACAGTATAAACTCTTCAAGCTGCTGTTGTAGAGTGTAATAAAATGAGAACAGATGATGATTCCTGTTCACAGTCCAAATGTTGGAAGTCATCTGGATTTTGGATCAGTCACTTTCTGAAATGAGCATGAAATGAGAAACTTGGATGGAAAGTTGTGCTAGTAGTGGTTTGCAGGAAAGTTGTGATGAATTTTTATCTAACTTTTTTATTGTAATTCCAGTATCTAGCTTGTACAAAAACAAAAAGTCAGTGTGCACAAATTTAATTGAGGTAGGAAGGAATACCTGATAAGTAATAAAGCCTGTTCAGAGAAGCTTCACCAGATTACTATAGGAATAAAGTAAGTGAGCTTTAAACACAGACTAAAGGAATTGTAGTTTTCTACATTAAGCTGCAAGAATAAACAAGGAAGGGCACCGATGAAGTAGAACAGTGGCTGGCATTGCTGCTTCATAGTGTTTGACTCCTTGCCAGGATGCCGTCTCTGCCAAGTCTTCCTTATGGATTTGTAGGTTTTCACCAGTTGGTTTCCTTCCACATCTCGAAGGCATACTTGGGTGACTTTGCAATCTTCCAGATATCCTGCAGCTGTATATACCATGTACAAATGTAAGTTTGTGTGTGTGTGTGTGTGTGTGTGTGTGTGTGTGTGTGTGTGTGTGTGTGTGTGTGTGTGTGTGTGTGTGTGTGTGTGTGTGTGTGTGTGTGTTGTCCTGTGTTAAACTAACCCTGTGTAGTAAGCCAGTCTATCTGCCTTGCACTCACAGAGTGCCAAGATAGGTTTCCTATAGTAATGATAGAACAAAGAATTGCAGTAGATAATTGTATTTGTGTTTTTATAATGCTGCAATATAATTAACTGCATCTGATACCTGGATTAATAAATGAGCTGCTAAAGACACTCTGCCATGGATGGTTATTCACACATGGCTGTGTACCGAATTCTGTAGTAGTAGGAGATCTAAACCTCAGCATAAATATGAATAGGACATGCTGGAGGGGCAGATTTATAACCCAGAGGCTTCCCGCTCTCTGGAACAGGATCCCCAGTCTATGTTAGGCAGAGCCCCTCACTGACTCTCTTCAAGAGAAATCTTGACGAATGGATGGGTGATCGTAGGTTTACCCCGGGGGTCATCTCTGTGTCATTACTAGACAGAGAGGCACAGTAAAATAAATTTAATTTGTACACTTTTGTATCATTACATGGGATGGTGAAAGCCACATACACTTTGGCTAGGCTTATAAATGCCCTAGGGCAGATAGCCTAGTACTATACTATGAAACTATGAAACTATATTTGTCAGAGCAGACAAAACTTTCTTTTTTTGTCTTCTGTCTCCATGTCTGCCACCCATCTGTCCATGTCTCTTGTGATCACACCTAGTCAGTCCCCACTTTGTAAACAAGAACCAATGACACAGGTGCAGCCATCAGGCTGTTTCTCATGTTGTCTTAATCCCACCCTCTTGGCTGAATGATGTGTGCGCCCATTAAAGTGTGAGTTTGCTTTATCATCCCTGAAATATGTGGATTTTTTCACATGCTTGCAAAGACTGTTTCAGGGACTGTGCATTGCTTGGCAGTGCCAAGCACACATCCCAAGCCTGTATGCTGCATAATATGGCACTGGCATATGCCAGATGTCAGTGTATGAGTGGACCAAGCTACTTCCATCCCCAGGGACAGGCAAGCCTGCATTTCCTGCTCACTACCACCCTTACCAACTAGCTTCTCTACCACCTAGGTCATTGACTAATCCTGAGTTGCCTGGGTCACAGTGAGTGCGTTATTCTTTTACTTCACAAAGTTGGTAAACGGTTAGCTATCTTGTGCCAGTGTAAACTATTAATAAAGTAGAACCAAATCATGGATAAAGTAGGTGCATCTATGCTTGACTGAAATGAGAAATGGTATTGATAACCATGGAGATAAATTATAAGCTGTGATTGTTGATGCCTAGAATGTCAACAAAGCATGTTTTACATAAAATTGCTCCAATTTTGTTATTCCATTTCTTTGCTTGTAATGCAGAGGAATGTTTTTAAGTGATCATTGTTACATGTTGCAGACATTAATTTTATTTCTGTTTTATCACAGGGAAATGCACATGGTGGATACAGCTAGCTGGCACAAAATGAGAGGTGAGATTATTATTGCTGTTTGTGCCCATCTAGGTTTGAAGGGAGTGTATGGATGGGTGACTAATATGTTAAAACCTTGTCACATTTTGGATATTTGATATGCAAGGCAGAGAGAAATGATTATCCGTGAATGGGTGGAGGGAGAGAAAACAAATGTATGTGTATAAAAATTGTTGCAAAATGCAATTATTTCAGTCTGTCTCTACCTGCTAAATAGGACATGGTTAAAAAAATCAGAGGCAGGATGCAGCAGTATGCACACTGAATGCCACAGGTTGTCAGAGAATTGTTAAAGAACACACTGTGCACATCTTGTGTACTTTGAGAAAGTAGCTGTTAGAGCTGACACACATCGGCTGTGTTGGTAAGGGAATGGTGGTCAATGATCACTTGTTTAAATTTTTATTGTTACTTTTTTAAGGTGCTTTTTGCCCTCATGCATACTGCCCATCAGGTTTCTCCAAAGCAGACTTGAGCCTTTTAGTCCCCTGTACTGGCTATCTCCAGCAAAGGATTGATGGGCATCTAGAAGGGTTAACATTCAGACAGCGATTCTTTGTGCCCGATCCATGTTCCATCATTACTGGAGATGAATGCCCTAATTTCCTTGCCTGGGCTAGTCTGCCTTATCCCATCACCAGGGGTCTGTAGTATCTGTACTATGCATGTGCTCCTGGCAGGGACTACATAGCATTCATCTCCATTAATCATAAATCCAGATGCAGATTGTTGGGACGTTTTTGTTATTCCCTAACCCTACCCCTAGTAAGTAATGCAGCACTGAGGGGTACTGTTACAGGGACTGTGCATTGCACTCCCACTGCCATGCTTATGTTCCTATATATATGTCCCTTAGAGCTGTCATTGTTGGCATCAGATATTAAGCTTATATCCTCTTGTCAACAGACTCCATGCAAGCCTTCACTTACATGGTAGCCAAGGCCAAACAAAGTCTGCTATCCCTGTCTCAGATCACATGAGTCAGCATTAGCCACTCACCTCCATCTCCCTAATTCTTCAAGTGCTGAGCCAGTACTCGGACTCTGGTCATCACACAGTCAGGGCTTTGTTTGTATGCATCAGAGCATTCTCTTCTTCAACTCCATATTTATTTAGATGCATTATATCATAAACTCAACAGAATTACAACAAGCAATAGTAAACATTTTAAAGTTGAAATAAGTTGAAATTCAATATGTATTATTTGTTTTTAACTTATTTATCTGTTACCAGGTGAGTGAACTAGATATCACAGAACTTTTTCATTTGCAACATGGGTTACAAGAGCAAGGATAAACGCAGTATATGAACACTTTACAATTGCCAATCAGTTGCATGTTAGAGCACAAAGTACTGTCTCAGTCACCCTGGCAGTATATTCCAAGGTTATGGTTCCTCAAATTCAAAAGAATGGGAACCAGATGTCTCCATAGTGCAACTTGGGGACAACACCAGCCCCAAGGCAGGAAAAACAAAGGATACAGCAAGGTCAGTATCACACTAACCACTCCTGAAGGATATGTTTCTTGAGGGAAATGGGTAAACGGGGTGGTTTCTTGTTGTGTAGGATGTCTGTGGTACCGGGAAACCTTATAGCCTATCTAGTTATGTAATTCTGTGACTCCAAGCAAATCATTTAAATATTCAGTGCATATCAGCAAGCCATAGATATGGGCATCTGCCAGCAGCCCAGTAATATACTGAATGGGTTTTACTTGCAGTATTGGCAATCCAAGTTTGAGAATAGCTGTACTCATAGAAGCAGCTTGGTAGAAAGGTAGAGACAGTCACCAGTACCAAAGAATCCCTTAATGAAGTCTAGTTCTTAAGCTGTTATATAAGAAAGTTGCTTGTCTTAATATTTAACTATCCCCTCCTAATAGAAGGAAGATGCCTTTCATTTTTCTGGAAATTTTGGTGCACCTTCTCCTGCTTCTGTTCCTCACTGGCCATCACTGGAAGGGCTGTTGCATGCTGTCCCAGAATTTGGGGGTAAGCTGGGACATCTCATAAAAGAGTTGTGCTTGGAAGAGTTACTGAAGATAACATTGATGGAAGGTAGAAGTACAACTTAGAATGATGAATTTCTCACTGCTGCCAGACAGCTATCAGGCTTCACTGTCGATATGTGCTCCTTCACTCTGTGGATAAGAGCTTATTTCTTAAGTCATCATGAAAATGGCCATTGGGGTTTTCTCTTGCATGGACCTAACCTGGTCCTAGTGACTAAATGGGAAACCCATGTCACAGTGAGGGCATCCTACTCGTGTGTGTGTGTGTGTGTGTGTGTGTGTGTGTGTGTGTGTGTGTGTGTGTGTGTGTGCCTGTGTCTGTGTGTGCCTGTGTCTGTGTGTGCCTGTGTCTGTGTGTGTGTGTGTGTGTGTGTGTGTGTGTGTGTGTGTGCCTGTGTGTGTGTGTGTGTGTGTGTGTGTGTGTGTGTGTGTGTGTGTGTGTGTGTGTGTGTGTGTGTGTGTGTGTGTGTGTGTGTGTGTGTGTGTGTGTGTGCCTGTGTGTGGGAGTTCTGGGAGCTGCCATCACAGGCATAGGATCACAAAGCCCACATTATCTGGTCACACAGCTATTGTGCCCATGCAAGCCTGTGTTTGCACAAGTGCGATAGGCTGAGTGGGACCACACTCTCTCCACAGAATGGGTATGCCAGAGTAAGCTGTCTCCTGTCTAGCTCTTCCAGTGCATGAGCCACTAAGGGGTCTATATCAGCATTTGAAAATTTAATAGGTCGAATCACTAAATGTCGAACTGAAATAATCGACCTACTTAAATATATCAACTCCAAGACCGCACTACATTGAAGTAAATGGAAATCTCCCCTTATGGAGATTTCCATTTACCCGTTCGATGTTCTGCACTTTCGGCATTCTCGACGCGACGATATTGTATTCGATATTGTCAGTGTTCGAAATGCTGATATAGACCCGCCACTAAGTGGGTCACAGCCAAGGGGTTTGGCCCTGTATGCCACAGAGATGGAAGCTAAAAAAATGATGAATTTTGTTTTTTTTTTTTTGTTTGTGGGATTGATCTAATACTGGCTTCCTTGCACCCAATGGACCTGTTCATTCCATCACAAAAGGGGGACCCAAAAGAAAGGGGGGGCCTCTGGGCCCTTTTTTGGTTTCCCCCAAGGGGGGAAATTTTTAGGTTCCCAATTTTTTAAAAAGGAAAGTGGGGGGGGGGGGGGGGGGGGGGGGGGGGGGGGGGGGGGGGGGGGGGGGGGGGGTCTAAAATTTGTGGGGGAAACGGGGTTTTTTTTCTTCCCCTCAGGCTTTAAAACCCCCCTTTTGGCTATTGGGGGTTTTGGGGTAGCTTTAAAAATTCCCCAAACCAAGGGGGGTTTTTTCCCTGACTGGAAAGCGGGGATTTTGGCTATGGTCCCCCCTTTTTTTGGGGGCCCCCTTAAAAGGGAGCAATTTTCCCCCGGGAGGGGAAAGACTAAAAAAATGTTAAATCCTCCATCCAGCCTAAGGGGGTCTTTAAAAAAAATTTTTTAAAACCCCCCCCAAGCCATCAATGAAAGAAAAATTTTAAAAAATTGAAAAAGTAAACCAAGGGGAAGCCAGTAAAAAAATTTTTTGGTTTTTGGTGTTTTTAAAATTGGAAATTTTTTAATTTGTCCTTCAT
>NC_056741.1:835187449-835194949 GCF_019279795.1 Protopterus annectens
ATATACATATATACATTTACATACATATATATATATATACATATATACATTTACATACATATATATATATATATATATCAGCAAAACAAACCCAGCTGAAGATACTGCCAAAACTCCACTTCTAGTAATTCAAAAGCCAACGAAACTCCAAAAAGAAGCACGATGTTAATAGTACAAAAATCTTTTCCTTTATTGACGTTAGCACTTTCACAGGTGTCCCTGCTTCATCAGACGTTACAAACAAACAGTTATCTTGCATCATTATATAACAGATTTAAAACACATCACTTCCTAATCTAATGACATCATTTCTGTAAATTAAAGAGCCATACACTCAAATGAAGCAGCAAAAGATCTTCCGAAATCATTTACGAGCACAATAAACATATCAAACTAAGCATTGTCAAAAAATAGCAAAATAAAATTCCTATCAAAAACACAACATATATACGTGGATATTCACTTAAAACACATTGTAAAACGAGATAAAATAAAACATTCCCAAATAGCCCTTGTAGTACTATCATTTCATACTAGAAGAATTCCAATATTAGCCTACCATTTAGAGACTCAGTAGCGCATCATATCGCATAATCAATCCCAAATGGTCCCCACATTAAAACCATTATAGAATGATAAACCCCCCCCAGGCAGACCCTACAATACTATCATAATATACTACATAAATCTATTGCCAGTCTGCCGACTAACTATTCAAACTGTAGGAGGCACACTATACCTAACTGTCATATTCTAAATGATATTTATATTGAATCCTGTATATAACATCATGCCAATACTAGCCTGAATAGATATATTGACCCTTTAAAATAATTAAAATATATACTTAAATCGATACTATACATATATCAAGCACTAAACATCAAATAGAATCTATCATTTAATGGATCTATTCTTCAAGTATGGTCTCAAAGGGACGGAGTCATTAAGACCTCTCCCTGTGAGCAGCAAGATCGAGAATCCACTCAGTCTCTGATAATTCAGTTTGATTAACTAGGTCCCCCTTAGATTCTCTCTGGACATGTAACACTTGAAACATAAAAGTATGTTGATTAAACTGCAGCATATGTCTGGAAATTGCACTACAACTATCCTGTCTGTTGAAACAATACAAGTGGTCCTGAATGCGTTCTCTCCGAGAACGATTGGTCTTACCCACATAAAACATAAAACATCTCTGGCAGGTAGCTACATACACAAGATTCCTAGTATTACAGTCCGCCCGGCACCTAATCTGCCAGAGTTTACCATCGTTGGAATTCCTGAAGAATCTAGACAGGTCCACATAAGAACATTGAGGGCAAGAACCACCTTCTGGTTCCTAGATCAATTACTGAATTATTCAGCACATTCATGGTAGATAAATTAGGAAAACACAGCTGCTGTTTTAGACTCTTAGAGTTATT
Source organism: Protopterus annectens (assembly GCF_019279795.1). NCBI lineage: Eukaryota > Metazoa > Chordata > Ceratodontiformes > Protopteridae > Protopterus > Protopterus annectens. The sequence continues at coordinate 835,188,877 of NC_056741.1, forward strand.
AAAACATATTGTGGACAATTCTCACAATCTTACAAACTTCCTTGTCCACAGTTAAAATATTCCAATTGTTTGTTATTGCCTTTTGAATTATCTCCAGATTCTTAACATACGGTATGGCTATACGCTGTGTATTGCCAATGTCACAGGACTTCCTCTTATATACATATATGATCTGAATAGTAGGGCTTACGCCTACTATCCCTCAGCTTAACCACATCATTACAAACCTTCTCAACTACTGTATGATCATAACCCCTCCTGCATACATCACTACTCAATTTACTTAGTTCCTGATGAAAAGAAACATCATTGGAACAAAGTCTAGAAATCCTCAGACCTTGTCCTTTAACTACATTAGCGAAAGTTCTGGGATGATGCATGCTATCCGCTTGCAGAAATGATGTTCTATGGCATTTCTTCCTAAAAACATTGGTATTGTAAAAACTACCTTCACGGGTTATAGTGACATCTAAAAAATCGATGGATTTGTTCGAATAATCCATCGTAAATTTGAGGAAACAATTCAACCCATTAACATGTTCAAGGAAGGAACTCAATTCGGCACCTGTTCCCTGCCATAGGAGAAAGAGGTCGTCCACAAATTATCAGAGACTGAGTGGATTCTACGTCTTGCTGCTCACAGGGGGAGAGGTCTTAATGACTCCGCCCCTTTGAGACCATACTTGAAGAATAGATCCATTAAATGATAAATGATAGATTCTATTTGATGTTTAGTGCTTGATATATGTATAGTATCGATTTAAGTATATATTTTAATTATTTTAAAGGGTCAATATATCTATTCAGGCTAGTATTGGCATGATGTTATATACAGGATTCAATATAAATATCATTTAGAATATGACAGTTAGGTATAGTGTGCCTCCTACAGTTTGAATAGTTAAACGGCAGACTGGCAATAGATTTATGTAGTATATTATGATAGTATTGTAGGGTCTGCCCGGGAGCGCTTTTATCATTCTATAATGGTTTTAATGTGGGTACCATTTGGATTGATTATGCGATATGATGCGCTTACTGAGAGTCTCTAAATGGTAGGCTAATATTGGAATTCTTCTAGTATGAAAATGATAGTACTACAAGGGCTATTTGGGAATGTTTTATTTTATCTCGCTTTACAATGTGTTTTAAGTGAATATCCAATATATATATGTTGTGTTTTTGATAGAATTTTATTTTGCTATTTTTTGACAATGCTTAGTTTGATATGTTTATTGTGCTCGTAAATGATTTACAGAAGATCTTTTGCTGCTTCATTTGGAGTGTATGGCTCTAATTTACAAGGGAAATGATGTCATTAGATTAGGAAGTGATGTGTTTTAAATTTATATAATGATGCAAGATAACTGTTTGTTTGTAACGCCTGATGAAGTAGGGACACCTGTGAAAGCGCTTAACGCTAATAAAGGAAAAGATTTTTGTACTATTAACATCGTGCTCTTTTGGAGTTTCGTTGGCTTTGAATTACTAGAAGTGGAGTTTTGGCAGTATCTTCCAGCTGGGTTTGTTTTGCTGATATCACATCTTGGGATCTGTTTGTGTTGTTTTTTCACATTTTGTTGGGATGGAAGGTATGCCAGACAAGGATCGTGATTGATCAATCGGATCGATACCAATGGGTTCGCTTGGATCATTGGAGACATATTTTAAGAGACATTACCAATCCATTATTGGCCCTTGATATGAGTCTGCCAGTTGTAAATGAGAGCTTGAACTGGATAATGAAATCATGGCTAGGCAGGTTATGAGAGATATGGAGAACAACTTTTAGATACAAACGCCTACAGTGCCAGCTATCATATGGAGGCCAGTATGCATAATAAGGTAATCCCGAGAGGGCTTCAGATATTAAATATGCCAACGTATGGCAATGTATATCCTGAACTGCTGATGCGGTGGCAAAAATTAATTTAAGAGCCAGTATGGCATATATGGAATTGCTTGTTGACTTTTTTAAACCGAAGGAGCTTGAAATTCTTGACACTATTTTTGAACAGCAGTCTAAGCTTGTAGAACTTACGGGCAATGATGCTACTGATCTATTTTTACATGAATTAATGGATCGGGTAACGGTATGAGACCAGTTTATTGGCTCAGAAAAGAAGAAGCCCTTAGGGACAAAAAGGACTTTGACAATAACAACGGCTTTGTTTGGCCTAAGACGAATGCTCTGAGTAGAAACAACACTGCTAATAATGAAAATCGGCCTGTTTATAAGAGAAGTAGCAGAGGAGCTGACGCACCACAAGGTCATACTGATAGCATCACTAGTGGTGTGAGGCCTCCAGTAACTAACATTAATCGAAGGGATGGAGGTGTGGTCAGTGAGGGGGGTGCCCCTCAGGCCAACGCACATGATGGCTTATGTGAAGCATTGCTATCTCCTAAATCGGTCACGTCAGTGTATTTTACCCCAGCAGAGGATCGCAATGTACGGGATATGGGTGATGAGACATCCAACGCCACTGGGACAGCGGTGAGACGTAAAATACAACTGGATAAGTTGGAAGACCACGACTCAACAGGATTTTCCAACAGCGCCTCCCCATACGACAGGGGAGGAAGAGGTCGGTAGACCTGGACTACAACAGAGGGGCCAAGCGCCGGACACCAACATGGAGTTCTGACTCACAACAATGCAGGAGGACTGAGTCGTTAGTTTGGAATATTTCCAATCATGTGTTGTCTGAAGTTGAAATGAGTGTCCTTAATAAGGGATTATCGCTCGCTCCAAGTAGAAGGGCTGACATTAGTGAGATTTTACTAGCAATTAGATCATTTGTTAGGAATGTGAATCTCAAACTTATATTCAAGGACACGACCACTAAAGGTGAGCATGTTTTTAAATCTAAAGTTTGATTAACCCTCGCTAACGCCTGAGCTTGATTTGTTTGTTAAAGCCGTGGAAAATGAGCTTTATGATAGCTTTAAGGGCACTGGGACTGACTCTGATGACAACTTGACTTTGCCAGAATTGAATGCTATTTCTGCCCTGAAGGATAACGATCGATTATTGTACGCCCAGCAGATAAGGGTGGACTAATAGTTGTTCTGGACAGAGACTTTTATATTGACTCTATGAACAATATGCTCTCCACTGATGCTTATACTGAAGTAACTATGTTAGATGTGGAAAAAGCATGTTCTATGATATGTGACATGTTACTTGAATGTAAGTCTTTAGGCCTTTTGACATCAGATCTGTATGATTATTTTAAGGTTGAACATCCTGTAATACCTTCCATAAATGGACTACCCAAGGTCCATAAGAATGCAAGTAATCCTCCTTTTAGGCCTATTGTTGCAGGGGAAGGATGGATTACGCAACCCTTGTCCATTTACCTGGACAATAGGCTGAGGAACACACTTAATAGGTTTCAGCATGTCTTAAGGGACACTGGACATTTTTTAACTGACCTTTATAAGTTTGTCCAAGATTTTGGTAATGTGGAGACTCTTCTTATGGTAACTCTAGATGTAGTTTCCTTATTTACTTGCATACCTAACATTGATGGTATTGCCATGGTTAAAGATTTGTTGTGTGAAACTCTGTCGATCACTGATGTTGATTTTTTGACTCTACTTGAGACAGTACTTGACAACAATTTTTTCATCTTTTCAGACAGATTATATCGGCAATGTACTGGTGTGGCGATGGGCACCAGTTGTGCCAATACGTATGCCAATCTCGTATTGGCATCCTGGGAGAGAGAGGTCTTATTAGTTCATCCGCAGGTCGTCTTCTATAGACGCTTTGTGGACGAATTCTTTCTCCTATGGCAGGAACAGGTGCCGAAGTAAGTTCTTTCCTTGAACATGTTGATGGGTTGAATTGTTTCAAATTTCACGATGGATTATTCGAACAAATCCATCGATTTTTTAGATGTCACTATAACCCGTGAAGGTAGTTTTTACAATACCAATGTTTTTAGGAAGAAATGCCATAGAACATCATTTCTGCAAGCGGATAGCATGCATCATCCCAGAACTTTCGCTAATGTAGTTAAAGGACAAGGTCTGAGGATTTCTAGACTTTGTTCCAATGATGTTTCTTTTCATCAGGAACTAAGTAAATTGAGTAGTGATGTATGCAGGAGGGGTTATGATCATACAGTAGTTGAGAAGGTTTGTAATGATGTGGTTAGTTGAGGATAGTAGGGTAAGCCCTACTATTCAGATCATGAGTATGTATATAAGAGGAAGTCCTGTGACATTGGCAATACACAGCGATAGCCATACCGTATGTTAAGAATCTGAGATAATTCAAAAGGCAATAACAAACAATTGAATATTTTAACTGTGGACAAGGAAGTTTGTAAGATTGTAGGAATTGTCCACAATATGTTTTAATAACTCTAAGAGTCTAAAACAGCAGCTGTGTTTTCCTAATTTATCTACCATGAATGTGCTGAATAATTCAGTAATTGATCTAGGAACCAGAAGGTGTGGTTCTTGCCCTCAATGTTCTTATGTGGACCTGTCTAGATTCTTCAGGAATTCCAACGATGGTAAACTCTGGCAGATTAGGTGCCGGGCGGACTGTAATACTAGGAATCTTGTGTATGTAGCTACCTGCCAGAGATGTTTTATGTTTTATGTGGTAAGACCAATCGCTCTCTGAGAGAACGATTCGGGACCACTTGTATTGTTTCAACAGACAGGATAGTTGTAGTGCAATTTCCAGACATATGCTGCAGTTTAATCAACATACTTTTATGTTTCAAGTGTTACATGTCCAGAGAGAGAATCTAAGGGGACCTAGTTAATCAAACTGAATTATCAGAGACTGAGTGGATTCTACGCCTTGCTGCTCACAGGGGAGAGGTCTTAATGACTGGCCCCTTTGAGACCATACTTGAAGAATAGATCCATTAAATGATAGATTCTATTTGATGTTTAGTGCTTGATATATGTATAGTATCGATTTAAGTATATATTTTAATTATTTTAAAGGGTCAATATATCTATTCAGGCTAGTATTGGCATGATGTTATATACAGGATTCAATATAAATATCATTTAGAATATGACAGTTAGGTATAGTGTGCCTCCTACAGTTTGAATAGTTAAACGGCAGACTGGCAATAGATTTATGTAGTATATTATGATAGTATTGTAGGGTCTGCCTGGGAGCGCCTTATCATTCTATAATGGTTTTAATGTGGGTACCATTTGGGATTGATTATGCATATGATGCGCTACTGAGAGTCTCTAAATGGTAGGCTAATATTGGAATTCTTCTAGTATGAAATGATAGTACTACAAGGGCTATTTGGGAATGTTTTATTTTTATCTCGGTTTACAATGTGTTTTTAAGTGAATATCCTCGTATATGTTGTGTTTTTGATAGGAATTTTATTTTGCTATTTTTGACAATGCTTAGTTTGATATGTTTATTGTGCTCGTAAATGATTTACGGAAGATCTTTTGCTGCTTCATTTGAGTGTATGGCTCTTTAATTTACAAGGGAAATGATGTCATTAGATTAGGAAGTGATGTGTTTTAAATCTGTTATATAATGATGCAAGATAACTGTTTGTTTGTAACGACTGATGAAGCAGGGACACCTGTGAAAGCGCTAACGGCAATAAAGGAAAAGATTTTTGTACTATTAACATCGTGCTTCTTTTTGGAGTTTCGTTGGCTTTTGAATTACTAGAAGTGGAGTTTTGGCAGTATCTTCCAGCTGGGTTTGTTTTGCTGATATCACATCTTGGGATCTGTTCGTCCTGTGTTTTCACATATAGATAGATATATATATAGATACACATATATATATATATATATATATATATATATATATATACACATATATATATATATATATATATATATATATATATATATCTATATAGCTCACCAAACATGTCCAGCACTATAATAAAAAAACAATTAGTCGGCCGTTTTGGAAGGAAGGCTTTATTTAAGCCAGAAACAGTCTGCCCCACAGACCGGTTTCGCTCTAACTGAGCGTCATCAGTGTGATACAGCAGTATGAGCTCACCACGCATATATGCGTGTTACCACATTCACATTTTGTCTCTCTTAAAGA